>NW_015551200.1:332341-361154 GCF_001515605.1 Sinocyclocheilus anshuiensis | reverse complement strand
AAAATGTATGTATAAGCTATATATAAGATGCTTAGTGCTTAATTAACAGATTGACAGATCAGATTCAAACAGTCATACAAGTGACTCAAATCAAAAATCAAAACTGACATTTTAAATGGAATATTCCAGTGTTTATTATAACTGATTTATCCATGCAAATCATTTGAAAAAAGTGCCCTCATAGTCTTTAATCAAAAATATTATATTCACCTTCTCCTTACTACGACATCTCTTCTCTGATGACATGTGCATCAGCACAAGTGCAGGACAAAAAAACACTTTCCTTGAGAAAAAAAGACTATAAAAATTTCAATTTCATGCCGACTTTAAACCATCGGATAACCAAATATGTCTTCATTCTGCATAGTTTTACTTATGTGGGCTCAGACACATATTGTTAGAGACATTTTAAATGTTTAGTGATGGCTTTTGGCCACAAGGACAACTTCAAATCACCCATGATGTAAGACTGCATTTACAGCTCTATTACCCACTGTGCAGCTTGCATCATGGTCCATGTTGTGTTTTCAACAGGACAACCTATCATTTCTTCCTGAAAATGTGTTTATGTTGTGGCTGTCCAGTCTCTGACAGAGTAGTCACTTAAAAGAAGGCCGTTCGGATTGACAAGGCCTTCTCGGCCACATCTGTGGCGCTCCTTCAGATATGATGTTTTATGAGGGGCTCGTGTTGTTGGGAGCATCTCAGCGTGACAGCGATGCTATGTTTTGAAATACAGCCCAGGATCTCCACTGAGAGAGACAAATGAAATTTAGCATGTGCACGGCTAGTCCCAGGGCAGCCACATTGTCAGCTTTACTGAGGCAAGCATAGCCCTGATGGAGTGTCAGACATGCATGCCTCAGTACTGTACGCTATGGGGAACTCCATCACTGTTCCAAACACTGAGTGGTGTCAAGGGGCCCTGAGACAGACCTTTGTTTCTAAGCCTCTCTAAGCCCATCCACGAGGGGCCAGCAATTATTGAGCAGGCAGCAGATGCATAACAGCACTTGAGGAGCCACCATGAGCAGAAAATCTTGGATCTGAAGTGCATCCGGTGCTGTGACTTTTTTTTAGATTGACTGAGTGATTTTTTCTACTACTGTAGTTGCTTTTGCGCACATGTCCATGTTGGTTGTCATAGGAGTGATGAAAACTGATAGGTTTATCATGAGTGAGACTTTAGCAATTGATATTTCACCATTGATTGTTTTTCATAATGGCAGTATCCAAAGTAATTGCAGACAACAGTGTTAAAAAAAATGGGAAAAGGTGATAAATGCAAATTTTTAAAGAGGTCTTCGTGTTTTTGAGTGATGAAAAACACATTAAATATGATCTCATAAAAAAAAAAATCTTACTTTAACAAGAATTACATATGGCAGAAATTTTTAATACAAAGTGGCTTACATTGCATTCATCGTATCAACTTTTTTCAATGCATGCATGGCACGGGAATTGAACCCATAACCTTTGGCATTGTTAACAGTATGTTCTACTGTTTGAGCTACAGCTAGAAAATTCCAAAGCTCTTAGAAAGGTGGAACAATATCCAATTGTTTATTTGTTGAAAAACTGTGGTGAGAAAGACAAAATTATTAGTCTACATTTGTCTTTATAATAATAACAGAGAACCGTCAAGGGATTTTGCATAGGATAAAGCAGTTGGTTCGTGGGTATGCAAGAACACTGCAACAGTGAAGCGTCTTCATGGGCTTCAAATAGGACAGAAAATCACCATCAAGGTAGTTCCATCACTTCAGCTCAAATTCTAAAAGCAAGATGAAAAGCCAATTGCACTTCTCCACTCTAGGTGCAATGGGAGCTTAGTGCAATTAAAAGAGTTTCTGATCACCAGAGGCATTAAAAATGAATCCCAACCACTAAATGGACTATCCCCACTCATCAGAGATCATAAGGCTCCTAAAGGAAAACTGTGACAGCTGTTAAGAAAAGACCTCCCTAATACACTCGAGCATACATACACACATAAGCATATGAATGCAGAAGCAATTTTTTTTGTATTTCAACAAAGATCTGAACATAGTGGCTGGATAATGATTTATTGAAATTGTCCCCTGACTCTCCTGACGAACCTTCAAACAGTGAGACAGAACACTGATGATTTTTAATCTTTTTTTTGACAATCTACATTTCATACTATTTCAGTAATCCGGAATACATACCAAATAATACACTGTAACAGCTGCAGCACTGGTTGCGAACTCTTTCTGTAAACAAACAACATTATCGTGACGCATTCAACAGCTACCGCTGCAGTCCAGACGTGACCTATTACTTCTGTTCAGCTCTCGTCTGCTTCGTTCCCCCCTAGATGTCAGAGCGCCTTCCTGATGGTAATTTGTTGCTAGTCAGCTGTTAGCTCACAAGTGATGATGAGGCGATCATTTTGCAGTGGTGGTAGTTAATGGCCTTAAAAGTCACAGAGTCAATGTCAATGGGATCTCTCAGATTCAATCAGGAAGCAGCCATGACGGATGGCCCCTGCTGACATAACCACTCATTTTGAGCCCAAGCATCTGGGCCCTAGTAAATAACCATCAGAGGGTGGGTCCAAGGGACAGGTCATTAGCCCTGAGAAAAATAAATATCTCTTCTCTATGAAGGCTGCAAGTCATTTAGCACAGACTAGGAAATTTTACTCAAGATTAAGTATGATGAGCTAATATGAGTCAGAGGAGGCTGTACCACACAGCGCCGTGATGGGACGGAGAGGAAATTTATACGCAGGACCTGGCTGGTGAATAGGATTTTAAAGAGCTGATGTGTTGGCTTAGGAGTCGGACAAAAGTCTTCTCTTTTCCTGCCCCCTATGCACTGCACGGACCCTTAAAGTAAGCTTTTATATGGGGACGGATGCTCCTGCCCTTCAGAATGTTCCTTGTTCAGCATCTACCTGTGGGATTACTGGCAGTTAATAAGGTCGGCGGACATCTGTGTAACACCAACCACTCTTTTTCCTCATTTTGTTTAATGAAGAAGAGCTTTAATTAGCTAATTAAGCTTTTCTGGGATAGAAACTCCTACCCAGCAGGTTCAGTAACTTCGAACTATCGCTGCAAGAACTGAGTGAGGCCATTTATCAAATACATGTGGAGAGGATCTGAATTTAGCACTATATAAAGAAGGAATGTACAACTGTTCTCAAAATAAACCAGACTTTTTAAAAAAAAAAATGTACAGATCTCTCTGGAATACTCGATTCTGACTGGCCAGTGCTACTAACTGGTGCTACTTTCATTTATCTAATAACACACTGCCAACTCGAATCAGTTGTAATGGAAATTACCTATAAGACTTAAAGCTAGTGAGAACCAGAAGCTGCAACCAACTTAAAGGTGCAATAGGTGATTGTCTTCAGAAACATATTTTTTTCTATAGGTCTATCATAATGCGTGCGGGAGAGGGTTAAGTGGTCTAAATCTATTTATATGTATTTATATATTCTGTGGAAGGAGTAGGACCAAGAAATGTTCGTCCAATCAAAATGCTCAGTCTGAGCGTTTTAATTGGCTTTCCTACCTGCCTGTCAACGTATGTATTAGCATACCTTTGCGCACCCGGTTTGCGCAGACAGGATACATCATCAGTGCGTTCATGCACGCTGTGCAGACAGAGTGAGGATGGCAGACAAACATCAATTACCCGATCTTCCTTCCTGGTATTGTAGTACTTTTAAAGTTTTCTCCCTACTCCCTGAGCAGGGGAAGTCCGTTGAAGTTTACTTCACTTTGGAACATGGGCTGGAATTGGGAACCGCTGATGTAGACTATTGTGGTAATGTTGTCTCTGGTATTCTGGTCTGTGAGCTTATATGCTTTCAGGGGGCGTAGCTTTGGATGGCGATTGCAGGGAGGGTGGGACGATTTTCCGAGATCTCCTACTGCACCCTTTAACTTCAGTTTGATTTTAGCGCACCTCCTTGCCATCTCTAGCACCATTACAGAGAGGAAGCAAATGTTCAGATTTTGACTAAAGTTTATGGAGACAAACACATTTTTTTCTTTGGATTGACAGATTAATTGTTCACCACAAGACTAATAATGCTAATACTATTTTACTATTTTAGGGGGGGCTTTACGTATTTTATTAGGGTTAGGGAAGTAGAATATGGTCATGCAGAATATGTGCTTTATAAGTACTAATAAACAGCCAATATGCTAATAATATGCATACTAATAGCAACTAGTTAATAGTAAGAGTTGGTTCCTATACTAAAGTGTAACCCATATATTAGTGTATTTATTTATTTATTTTGGAGAGTAGCATGTTATACAATTGTAACATCATTGTAAATGACCCTCATGTCTCTGTTCTGTCATTAATTCAATTAATAGTAATGACTTGTATCCATCACGCCACACTCAATATAAACATTATCATATTAACCTCCAAAAATCTATTCTCATTCTATCAACATAATTAATTTAGCCTGCAAGTGGGGGTTATCTGAATAATTGACACCAACTCTAAGATATGAAATATTCATATTCTCCCCGCGTGCCTGTAATATGATTGTGAATAGCAGGTGTCTCCTTCCAAATGACTTTTGGACCGGGCAGGAGGGTGGCATGTCTGCAATACAGCGGAACCTCCGGGGTTGAGCACTGACCTTCATGCGGTGGTCCATCTTCACAGTTGAGTTCATGCATCGTCTCAGCAACACAGACACGCTGGTCATATATCTCTGTTTCATGCCAGGTCTCGCACTCAGCAACTCTGAGGGAAGCACCATTAGATATAATGCTCTCTCTCGCTCCATTTTGGCAGCCAATATCCAATGGATATTTAAAGAGGAACACGATTGTGGGATGGTGGCCGTGGCAGGGGGAGAATAAATTGGTTTCCTTTTGTTGGAGTATAACAAAGGTTAGTGGACATCTGAGTAATATCTTAGAGAAAAGGTGATTAAATATATATTGCAAATTACAAATCTGGGTTTTGTTTGTCATTATGGGGAATGGAGTGTAGACTGATGTGGAAAAAAGAAATTTTAGCGTAAGGTTGCAACAGACATCATACCAAGTAAAAAATCCACATGCAGGGCTTCAATGACATCACTTCCTTAAACAATGTCTTCTGGTTTCCAGCTCATTAAATTAGACCCTGAAAAACAACAGCCAAAACTAAACTAACTCTCATTTTTTTTTTTTTTGGATATTGTTAGTGCATAATTAATTTGCATTTTGTGCTGATGTTCCCCGGTACTTTGCCAAAGTCCAGAGCATCTCACGTCCAAAAGCCAGACACACTGGTGGAAATAATGGTGGATATTTATCTGTGTTTCAGCAGTAGCCAAATCCCTGTTACAACCTGTCAATGACTTACAAACGCCTCAGGCGGTGAAATGTTTCTCTCTGCCACGCTGACTATATGAGCTAATTATGTGAATAAAACTTCAAATTAACTCAAATAGTAGTATAAGAAATAATAATTACAATGAAATTCTTTTTGAGTTGATTCACTTGATTAAAATGGATTTGTGATATTTCAAATGCAATACAACACATTTCAGGGACTCCCACTCTTCTTTCCACAGTCCATCAGTATGATGCAGTGTTGTTGTAGCTCCATCTGCTAGCGTTAATGCTGTCCATATAACAAGCGCTTGTCAATTTAAGCTGTTTTATTGACTCATCTGTTGAGTTCGGCTTCAAACACAATAATCGTTCTCTCTTTTTTTCCCATCTTCTGCTCTTTTTTTTTTTAAATAAATGCATTTTCGTGAATACATCTCACCCATGTGGTGGGGTGTTGTTTCTCACAGTTAATCACTGGGCAGATAAATCATGCACATATTTGGTGTCCATCTGCTGGGAAGGTACTGCAGCCTTTCCTCCTTTCCATTCGGCCTGATGGACAATAACACCAATGGAAGGCAATGAGATTCAGTGCCAGTAGGCTACACCTCTGCACTGGAACATGTTTTCACTGGGCCAGGATGTAGTGGTGTGGGGGCTGATTGGTGTGATAGAGCAAAATGTTCTTTTATTTGCCTATTCCTGCCCCATCCGTTCAATTTTTCATCCGTTCATTCATTATTTTTTTCATTCAATAATAATTGCCTATTTTGGTAAAAAGTAACTCTTTTTGTTTAACAATTCTTAATTGCATCCAGATCTTGTTTTTGAATCAGCTTTGTAATATTGGTAAATGTACTTCATGCTAGTATCTAACCTGACAACAAAACATGTCTCAGTCTATTTAAATCAGTCATCAACTAATTGAGCTCTAGATATTCATAATTATCTTTATTATTCTCCTCTTGTGGCACGGAGCAACTCATTGAAACAAGCCCATTATCCTGTGCAGGCGCTCACAACATCATTCCTTTTTTAGGCGAAATTTGAGGAAATGCATCAGTGGCTGATTACCGAGGGATCTCTGTTATTCTGTCACGGCCTTTATGACTCACTAAAGAGTGAATCACGCGTCACATTAGAACTGCTCCTTCAATGGATGCTTAACGGCTCCTCGCCTTAAAACTCCCAAGCACCCCATCAATTATTTCCTAAGCAGCCATACTGAAGACATCACTTAGAACAGTGTGAGGGGCCGGACCTGTCACCATCATGACAGATGCACTGGAAGCAGAAGGATCCCTGTAGAATGCACTTTGGACCATTTGAGACATGCCACTTATGTGGGATGGGAGAAGAGGAAAGAATGAGGCTGTAACCCATCCTGGAGTGATGCCCCTTTAAGCTCGACAGTGCGAAATTCTGCACAGATGCAGGATGTCTACAATGGACATTTTGGATTTCAGCACTAAGAGAAAAAGAGGTCAGAGTGGTCATTTTGCACGTCTGTATTTTTGATTCCCGCAGCTGTGTGTATTCACATAGATTGGGAATTAGTGCACCAGGTTTGTTTCATTCCAGTGTCTCTGGGGATACGTGGGGGGCAAGTGCCAAGGGTGCAGTGGCAGTGGACAGAACCGGATTAGCTTTATCACATGCATCTGTCCCCAAGGATCAAACCTAACACCTGATGACTGATGGCCCACTTCCTTAACTATGAAGTCACATGGCGGACAACATTGAGTGATTACTGAATGAAGACAGATTGCAAACTAATTATGCTTTTTAGACATGACCAAAATTACAGGACAGCTTTTAAAAATTGTTTCATTGGTGTCAATAATTTATTTTCTTCTTTAAGAACCATAGTTTAGATTAATCACTTTGTTGCTTCTTTTTCCTTGTGCGTAAAATATAATAGAATTGTTAATGCTATTTTATGTCCAACATTTCAAGCGACTGAAAAAATCCTTGTGTCACTAATTATACAACCGGTACTTTGATGTCCAGTAGTCATTAAAGACTCATTTGGGTCTGGAGAAAATTAATAGTGCATTAATCAATATGAACTAATTAGCTGATAACAAGTTAATTAAATCTCTTATTTAAAGTTCTGAGGCATGAAATGCTTATTCTGGCATGCAAACCTCAGTCTTCAGGCAGCGTGAAGGCATTCTTGCTGTTGTCCACTGTAAGTACAGTATGAGAGAGGTAGAGAGAGAGGAGGAGATTCTTTGAAGTGCTCTTTTTCTCTCATTTACTCCCGTAATGTTAAACACGCCGCTCCTTCCTCTGAAGTGTGTCGCCTCATCTCCTCAGCTCTGATCAATCATGGTGTGTTAGAAAAACAAAGTGGTAATAAATAAAGATTTGATCAGTCCTGCAGATGGGCATTTAAACCACCATATGCTTCCTGCTCCTTTTTGACACAGAGATCTAAACACATAGTGTTGAGCCGGATCAGGAATGGCAGAAAGCCAATACAAACTCATGTCTGGAGTCCCAGATCAGTGAGTTATTTTACTGGGGGCCATTATTGTTCCTTTATGTGAAATCAATAGGCCCCTGTGGAATAAAACGCTTGACCTGAAGATATGCTTTCTTTCTCCCTTCACTATTTTAGGCGGAGGAGAATCGTAAGCCACAGGCATTTCGATAAGTTACAAGTTAATCACTAAATATGTTTTGATCCTTGCTACTTAAAAAAATAAAATAAATACATTTAAATAAATATAAATTATATAAATATATTCTAAAATGAAAAAATTGACAAATTGTATTATTATTATATTAGAATACTATATTTACACTATATTTCACCTGCTTCCACCTTTTGACAATTCCTATGAGGTATCATCAAGGTCCGGAGCCACAGATCAATACTTTTGATGGAAAGTTATAATCAGCCCTATTAAGTGACAAAGGTTCACTCTGTAACAGCTGGGCTGGCGAGAGACTGGAGCTTGTCTGACTAATGAATCGTGAAACAATCAGGCAGTAGCCATTTGTGTTTAGATCTGTAAATATGGCACGGAACAAGTGCCAGACCATTGCCGGAGCTCCAGCTGGGGCCACAGATGGTCTGGATTCAGAGCAGCGCAGGAGCCTTTAGCTCCTCCGTCCCACACTGCACCTCTGCTGTCGCTGAGTGACAACTTCACTTTCGCACTAACTTACCCGTTTGCCCTGCGTTGGGCGCCAAGCATTCTTAAAGTGGCTGACAGTTTCTCTGAGTGGGGGCTCCCCGAGCTCTGGCATTGGCCAGGGGAAGGAAGAAGAATGGAGAGAGAAAGCGAAGGGTGAGAGAGGGAGAAAGGAGCTATGAGGAAGAGCAATGCGATCTTGCTATTTAAAGACATGATCACCTAATTAACCTTGTAGAGCAATGACTAATTCTGACACCTCACCCACTACAACCGTGGCAAGGTCTGCAATAAATCTCATTAAGTGGCTCTTTTTCAAATACGTACGCCGAGGCCAGACGCAGATTCACTTGTGCTTAATTGTTATTTTTGCTATAGGTTTTTAAAATATGCGCTCTGATTATCAGCGCATCCGTGAAAAGGGGCTCGTCGTTTGACTTCGTGCCTGACAGCTGAATAAATATACTGCAACATTCAAACAGACAAATAGTGGATCTTCTCAAAGGCTTCTTGACATTCATCTGTGCAAATGATAGAAAAGGAGACAGAATGCATTTAATCTGAGGGGCGAGGGAGACTTCCTTGAGGATAGAGCCATGAAAGGAGATGAAAGGTTTATTTAATCTATTTCCAAGGTAAATGATCCCGCGTCACTGCTCCTCTCGCCTGCAAGCCACTGATTTTGACTGAAAGCTGTGCCCTGCCATTACATCTTCTCAAACGATAACAGTAATGTTAAAGGGACGATCTGAGCAGCGCATAATAGGAGTAATTCTTTTTCGGTTTGTTTAAATCTATGCTTTTCCTGTAAAGTGTTTCCAAAACGTTGTTGTTGGCATGGCTGTATTTCAACCATTTTTGAGGTTTGTCTACAATGAGTTATATTAAGGCTAACCTTTAGGTTAGGACATAAAGGTTACTTTCCACAGTATAACAGTGGAAAAAGTGTAGTTAGATGTAACAAACATTTCTTTTATACTAGCTTAATATGCAGAGACAACTATAATTAAGCCAAATATAAATACAATGCTATTAACATTACGCATTCCTTCAAGCAACTAGATCAGTCTGACACAGCAACTCCGGCACAACCAATGATGTGATTTAGGGGCGGGACTATCTCTTTGTCTGGCCAATGTAGGATAGAGGGCGTGTCCAGGAAACCTATTAGAAAACAATAATTATTTTGCCAACTCCATTTGGTAATACACAAATTATTCACTTACGCTTCAATGTAAATACATAGCAGAATCATATTACTTATGAGAGTTTTTCATGTAATAAAAACCTTAAACAAACACAAGGAAACGGCGACATCCTGTTCACACACATACACCCAGCTGCAGACGAGAGCAAGCATCAGGTGAAGATGAAAGGCCATATTTATTGGCATCTAAATGAATATGACCAGGTCAGGCAGTGCCTTCAGCCCATATCAGTAATAATAAAGAGTCAGGCCGCCGTCCTTGCCTTTTCCGCTCTCTCTCCAAACCTCAATGAATACCAAACCTGGCCAGTGGAACTTTTCGCAACGTTAACTGTCATGACCCTGCACGGCCAGGCAAAACGGCTTAACTAAGCTGTCAGCTCTAATCAACCCAATAAAAGGATCAGATAAATGTTTATTACATTGTGGGAAAAGATCATTTCTATACTGAAATTGAGGATGACCTTTCCAGATAATTCCTAGTTGGCTTTTTTAAATGGTGGATAAATCACCATCCCTTTGTTTGAGGCTGATGTGGTGGAACCTCGCTGACGGAGGGTATAAAACATTGTAGCCGGTACTTGCTCTAATCCGAGGCCCAATTTAGTCAAACAATCAAAACTGTTATCTCAGCAAAGTTAATGGTGAGTCAGGGACACATTACATATACAGTAGGTCACTCTGTGCAGTGTAGCTTACTTCTGGAGATTTGACTGGATCCCCAGGCAACAGCAACATCTGATTAACTGATGTGTGCCTTGGCAATATAAGAATTTTGTTTTACAAAAATGCTAACTAGTATGGCTTTTATACTGTACCTTCATGTTTGGCACTTTTCCACAAACAGGACACGGAACAGAACTCAAAAATAATAAAATTCATAAAAATTAAGCTTTTTTTCCCCCCACAAATTCACAGCGAACAGAAAAGCTTCATCTTCAGGAAATGTTGACTGCCAACCTTAGGAGACTAAACTAAACATGTACTGTTTTTTATATGATATGATGAAATATTTACAACCATGTTACCTAAACTTTTGTTCTTTTTCCTAACAATAACAATTACAATTTGTGCAAAAAAAAAATCAATGAAATTAATTACTAATTACTATAAAAAGGTACACATTTTTAAGTTTATTAAACATGTATATAATAGTTCTCACACAAAAATGTAAAAAAAAAAATAAAAAAAAAAAACAAAACAATGAGACACAAAAGTTTACTCAAATCATGGAAAGTTACATTTATTTTATAGCAGTTCTAAACTGGGACACTGCATATAGATTGTCAACCATCCCTGATAAAGGAAAAACAAAAAACAGAAAATCCAGAATGTGAGGAAGGGGAACTTAATTTTGTCACACAGACCATTAGATGTGTTCAGTGGACTGTGAGATGTTGTATCACTTTAATTAGTAGGAGACTGAAGGGCATGCTGATGTGGGATGATGCGGAGAGGTTGATTGTGTTTAGTTGCACCTCACAGCAGGAATTCTCCTCCAAGTGGCTTTTGTCAAGCTTGACTTGCTCTCTGGCCACAAGGTGAAGTGATGTGAAATGAGATCTAGTGAGTCTGTGTTTGTCAAGACGTCAGTTTTCTAATAAAAAATAATCCTGTCACTGAGACACATTATCACTACTGAAAAAAAAAATATTTTAACAAATTCAAAAGAACAACATTTATTTAAAATAAAAATCTTTTGAAACATTATGCATTTATTGTCACTTTTGATCAATTTAATGTGTCATTGCAGAATAAAACTATTTTTCTTTCTTTCTTTCTTTCTTTCAGTTTCCACAAAAATATTAAGCAGCATAAACTGTTTTCAACATTGATAAAAATGTTTGTTGAGCACCAAATCAGCATATTAGAATGATTTCTGTGACACTGACTGGAGTAATGGCTACGGACAATTCAGCTTTGCCATCACAGGAATATATAAATGTTTTTAATATATTGAACAGAGTCATTTTTAACTGTTTTTAAATATCTTTCACAGTATTACTGTTTTTACTGTATTTTTGATCAAATAAATACAGCCTTGGTGAAAATGAAAGACTTCCTTCAAAAACATAAAAAAGTCTTAATCATTACAACTTTTCACTGTTAGTGTATAATGTATTAGCAAAAGGTCAAAGACAATTAGTTTTTTTTTCAATTGCTAACATTATTTTGTCCAATCTTTAGTCACATTTCAAAACTCTAAACACAATTAGCACAACATCCGTCTGTTGTGACCATACCATTAACACAATTTGTTGTTTTCACACAATATGCAGTCAAATACTATGTTTCTAAAACGCTTACATTTTCGTTTCATACATGCTTACCCAAAACCAAAATCATGGATCTTTTTAGTCTTATTTACAAATGCTTAAACACAGCATGTCAGAAGTGAAGACCTAATGTTCCAAACCTTAAATATAGTATAAAGCTTCTAGTTCTGCAACAACAGCAGTTCAAAAGTATTGAAAAAATCTCTCTATATGAAATATTGTAACAACTGATAAGCATTTTTAAGTAACAGATCACTGAAATATTTAGAAATAGCTGATTCCAGTCTCAGTTGGAGGAATAGTCAGGTGTTGAAGCTCTTTCTGTTACATCAACAACATAAAGTAAAAAAGACATCTTTGAATTGGTTTTGTGGATGCAGAACAACACCGAATTAGAGAGAGAGAGAAAAAATAATGCCTGGTAGAAGGAGAAGAATAGTTGTAGGAGGGAGAGGAGTAGTTGGATCAGAAAAAGGGAGAAGAGGTAGGGGAGAGCACAAAAATGTAAAAAAAAAAACAAACAAAAAAAACAAAACAATGAGACACAAAAGTTTACTCAAATCATGGAAAGTTACATTTATTTTATAGCAGTTCTAAACTGGGACACTGCATATAGATTGTCAACCATCCCTGATAAAGGAAAAACAAAAAACAGAAAATCCAGAATGTGAGGAAGGGGAACTTAATTTTGTCACACAGACCATTAGATGTGTTCAGTGGACTGTGATCACTTTAATCACTTTAATTAGTAGGAGACTGAAGGGCATGCTGATGTGGGATGATGCGGAGAGGTTGATTTGCACCTCATCTAGTGAGTCTGTGTTTGTCAAGACGTCAGTTTTCTAATAAAAAATAATCCTGTCACTGAGACACATTATCACTACTGAAAAAAAAAATATTTTAACAAATTCAAAAGAACAACATTTATTTAAAATAAAAATCTTTTGAAACATTATGCATTTATTGTCACTTTTGATCAATTTAATGTGTCATTGCAGAAATTTTTCTTTTTTCTTTCTTTCTTTCTTTCTTTCAGTTTCCACAAAAATATTAAGCAGCATAAACTGTATTGATAAAAGCACCAAATCAGCATATTAGAATGATTTCTGTGACACTGACTGGAGTAATGGCTACGGACAATTCAGCTTTGCCATCACAGGAATATATAAATGTTTTTAATATATTGAACAGAGTCATTTTTAACTGTTTTTAAATATCTTTCACAGTATTACTGTTTTTACTGTATTTTTGATCAAATAAATACAGCCTTGGTGAAAATGAAAGACTTCCTTCAAAAACATAAAAAAGTCTTAATCATTACAACTTTTCACTGTTAGTGTATAATGTATTAGCAAAAGGTCAAAGACAATTAGTTTTTTTTTCAATTGCTAACATTATTTTGTCCAATCTTTAGTCACATTTCAAAACTCTAAACACAATTAGCACAACATCCGTCTGTTGTGACCATACCATTAACACAATTTGTTGTTTTCACACAATATGCAGTCAAATACTATGTTTCTAAAACGCTTACATTTTCGTTTCATACATGCTTACCCAAAACCAAAATCATGGATCTTTTTAGTCTTATTTACAAATGCTTAAACACAGCATGTCAGAAGTGAAGACCTAATGTTCCAAACCTTAAATATAGTATAAAGCTTCTAGTTCTGCAACAACAGCAGTTCAAAAGTATTGAAAAAATCTCTCTATATGAAATATTGTAACAACTGATAAGCATTTTTAAGTAACAGATCACTGAAATATTTAGAAATAGCTGATTCCAGTCTCAGTTGGAGGAATAGTCAGGTGTTGAAGCTCTTTCTGTTACATCAACAACATAAAGTAAAAAAGACATCTTTGAATTGGTTTTGTGGATGCAGAACAACACCGAATTAGAGAGAGAGAGAAAAAATAATGCCTGGTAGAAGGAGAAGAATAGTTGTAGGAGGGAGAGGAGTAGTTGGATCAGAAAAAGGGAGAAGAGGTAGGGGAGAGGAGTGAGAATGTGTGTTGGACTGTGCATTTTTTATGTTTGTTTGTTTTTTCCCCTTACACATGAGGAACCTATGAAAGCTTATTTCTGCCATGGAATATAAAGGGTAAAGGGTAATTGTGACTTTATTTCAGAATTCTGACTTTTTTCTTGCAACTGTGAATTTACAGTATCTCACAATTCTGGTAAAGTCTGAATTGCAAGATGTAAACTCGCAATTCCAATATAGAAGTCCGAATTGCGAGATGAAAAGGTCACAATTACAGTTTTTACTTTTTTATTCTGTGACGGAAACAAGCTTGCATAGTAACCAAAGTCCATGTTCTGTATGTGGGAATTTTTGTTGATCACTGGCATCAGCTACCATGGGGGCACAATCCACATCCAACCCCCACCCACTGGAAAGCAATTTCAATCTAGGTTCCAACTGAATTTCGTTCTATTGTACATTCTATAAAGTAATGACTCATTCAGTTTTAGATAGTATGCTGCCAAGAATGAACACATTCAACACTTAAAAATGTAAAATGGGTTTCAGTTGAAGGTAAACTGAAGGCTAAATTACAAAAAATTATGAATTTTAATATTGTCTATTATATGCAGGTAGAACTGAAACATGACAAGAGATGCAGTTTTTGTAAAGCCATCAACTGTTAGTATTTTGACAGTCACTTTGCTATGATTGACTATATGTTTCTGTTGGATAGAAACTAGTGCTAATGTTTTGACCGAATGACTCAGTTTTGAATCAGGTTTGCTGTGTTTTGATTTGAGTTGATTTGATTTGAGTTAGTATATGTAGAAAAAGGTATTCAGCATTTTGAAATGTAGAGTTTGTATTTATTTAACAAAATGTGGTTTTGGCCAGAAAATTAACTATTTGGCTAACTGTGTGATGTAGGTTTGTTGCTGTGTTAAGAGTTTAGAAAAGTTCTTTAAGTATTGGTAAACGCTTGTTAGCAATTAAAAAAAAACTGTAAGTTCATTGATTTCTGCAGGTAATCCATCTAGTAATGCATAATGACTGATTATTTGTGGGATTGTAATACCTTGTGTGTCTTATTTATGAGATTATATAATATTCAAACAGCATTTGCACTGAAGACTATGACTGTTGACCATATAATGGTCGATATCATATTTAATGTGTTTCTAGTAAAGTGCCACCAACCTTCATGCAGGGACAAGTGTGCTCTCAATGCATATATATTTATATTACAGCTCAAATATGCGATAGATACCGCATGCTGAAATGGAAACACATTATCTCAGAACCCACTCTATTGAAAGCCGTCTGTAATAGGGAAGGGAAAATAAAGACTTATGGAAAAATCAAATGAGGTATGAACTGCCATAAGCACAAAGAAAATTATTCCCTTTGGAAAATCGTGTATTTGCAGAAGATAATTTCTTCTGTGTCTCAATGCACTTGACCCTCTGTGATTATCTCCTCTATGCCTGAACTCTCCTTGAACTTAGAATAACCATCACACAAGTGGGATATGGCCATCTCCTCTGCATCTTATTCTAGCTCCAATTTGCTGCCTAATACAGCAATTACCTTGATCTATGGCTGAAGTCACCCTTTCATGTATTAGTATTGGAATCAGCACATTTACTGAAAGAAGCACCTGACTGTGACCCTGCTTTTGCTTTTTAATGTCCTGATTAATTTGAATAGTAATTAATTGACTTTCCAGGTCAGACATTTCAAGTGGACAACCCCTGACGCTTAATCTTCTCATGTGGAAAAAGGAGTTTTGTGAGGGATGACAAGCCCATAATGTTCTCAGGTTCATCAGAAATCTAGTATATGCTGATTTATTAGGACACGAGAAAGTGAGAGGCCATAAGAGAATATAAAATTATTTTAAAATTATTTAAAGAACATATTTGAAAATTTGAAACTTGTTTACACAAAGAAAAAGAAAAAGATTTGAGATGTTCCAATATTTGCACAACAGAAACTAGAAAGACATTTAAACTGTTGAAATATAAAATTGTATATAAAAAAAGAAAAGAAGAATATTTAATGTTTTATGTTAAAAAACATTTAAATCACAGTAATAGAATTTTAATGTAGTCATGTATATTTCATGTATCTCTGAACTGACCAGCAATCAAAAGCAGAAGACCAAAAGAAAAAGAAAAAGAAAAAGAATAGCTTTGTCAGCTATGATAACTGAAAGTAAAAGAGAAGCTGTGTGCTAACAATGTCCTCATACTTGAAAGACAGCGAGAAATTAAAAAGAGAGAGACAAACACTGTGAGAGAGCATACAGATTCAGTTTCACCAGGAGATGAAAAAACAGATGGCCACCCTCAGCAAGACATGAACAGAGGAGATTTGAAAACATCTTGGGCCCCAGCAGCTAGTAGGTTCTCAGTCTGCAGAGCTTCCACAAGGTCAAGTAGAACAATCACAAATAGTAGTTTTGCTGCATAAATAGCCTTTAGACAAAGGACCTAAAATCCAAAATGCATAAACCACAGTTACTCAGTGAGTTGTTCTACAACAAGACAGAAAATGTTCAGATTTACATAGTTTAGTTGGTGTCGTAAACACGGTGGCTCTTCAAACATATTTATACACAAACAAAAGATGTCAGATAAGATATGAGTTGAATAGAAAATAAGAAAATGAATGCAAGTTAGTGCTTGTAAGAAATACCTTCTGCTTTCATCTACCAATGCTCTGTTTTGACAGGAAGAGTAACTTTGGTTAACTGAGGTCACGTAAGGACACTTTAAATGCACTTTAAATGGACACTTTAATGCAGAAAAGCCTTTAAAGAGAACTTTAACACAAGGCGTACTATAAATGTGAAGAAATAGCCGTTTTATAAAGCTGAACAGAACGAGTCTTTCTTCAGTGTCTGTGCTACATATTGCTGGGATGTTTAGACCATGTTTTACCAATCATAGCCTGCACCTCCAGGGGGAGGGATGAAATTCAATGTCAGCAATAACACAAAGGACCTTGGTTTAACATTTCGCCCAAGCCATGTCCCCACTTACAGCCTAAAGCTTGCACTTGCTATTCTGGCAAGCTGCTTTAGTCCATAGACTGACAATCTCTCCTCCGGCAGTGCTTGACCATCTGAGACTCAAGCTCACTAGGGCACGCACGCACGCACGCACGCACACACACACACACACGCACACACACACGCACACACACACGCACACACTCTACCTCTCACAAGGGCTTATATTCATTCATGCTTTAATTGATAGTTGTTGTGGTGATTTTACTGATATTTGTCAGCATAATCATCAGTTTTAATTTTAAAATTAATATGGATTTAACAAGAAATTACACGTGGGTCAGATCAAACATTCTTAGCATTATAAGATACTGCACAGGGCATTTCAAAATGAGTTCAGCTATATTCAAAGCAAGCACTGTCAAACACACATGCAAACATTTGCTTTTCTCTTTTTGCAGCTCGCCAGTCCAGCAGATCTGCACATATAAACACCCACACATTTCTCCCTCTTTTTCCACAGCTCTTCACAAGCAAACTGTTCAAGCCTCTTGCCTGCCAGCCAGTCAAGATGGCCCCCCAACCCTGCAGCCAATCCCACGGTCTGGCACGCAGAAGAAAACCACAGGCCAGCTGATCCTCTCCCCGGCTACCTTCATCTGCTCCTTTGGAAACTTTTGGACATGCATGAATTTTCGAGAGCTTCATGGTCTACTGGGCCGGAGCATTTTGGGAAGGAAGGAATGGGGAGAAAGCCCTTGAGTCATATACAGGCTTCAGAAATCTGTTACTTGATAACCCTGCTACAACAGATCAGTGCTTGCACAAAAGGCAGAAGCTATGCCTTGAAATGAGGGAAAAGGCCACGGCTAAGCAACATTTGGCAGCTAGCACAGTTTTATTGTCTGTCGCAGACCGCGGTTGGAGATTTCACGTGATTTAGCCCCAGTCGGCAACGCGAACGTGGCCCCGGCAAGATGTTATTGCGACTGTAAACAATCCTGCTCATGCGAGCTCGTGTTAAACAGCTAAGCATCTTATTAGCAGATTGTTTTTTTACTTCTATTTAAGATTCTTTTTGTAGAGATTCACACATGGAAGTGTCATGCTTATCTCGACTCATCCCTCTACCTCATTTGCAGCCTTGCTACCTCACGGCTAGCACGCTAATGACTGAAACCTCCAACCTCCCCTTCCTAGAAAGAGGAATAACTGACTGTGTGCAAATAGATTATGATGAACTGCTTGAACCGCAATTAAGGCAGAAGGAAGGGAAGGAGACAACAGCAGTTTAGACAACAATTTTGGCGACTGCAGCTGCAGCTGCTCTGCGGTTTAATGCAGTAATTGATAGACTCTGCCCGTCACTAGAGGGATCAGAATGAAAACTTAAATTACCATCATTAGGGCTCTCCTAATTGCTGCATCCCATGCAAAGCCTGTTTTTGTTTGTTATTATAAAATGACTCTTCTGTTATCTAATTTGTTCAGGCAGATCTTCCCTTCCTTTGATACGGAAACAAATTAGAATTTGGATTTGGCGCTCAATGGTAAATCCAGACAGGGACCGCTTTCTGAATCGTGGTCATAATATGAACATAATCACCGCTAAGCATTATTTCATTAAACAGGTGCGGTGATTATGCATTTTAAAGTGTTTGTTTGCAAATTTGCATCAATCAAATGGATCCATTGAGAGCATCTTGATCTATTTACTGATTATACGATTGCAAACTCAATGGAGGCATAATCATCAGTTTATTCTCATGTGCAATGAAACATCTCATTATTCTAGGATTGTTACGATACGTTGAATATCGTGGGTATGATTGGATTTCTAGCGCTGTATATACATCCATTCATTCAAGGGCATGTCAGTGTGATTTCTTTGTATGTGTGTGTGTGTGGCCAGTGTTTCTCATTGCCCCCAGCTCTGTCTCATTAAGAGGTCAAATTTAAAGTACAAAGGTAAAAAAAAAAAATGCTGAGACCACACATTGGTGTAATGCACTCACTAAGACTGACAAGGTCTCTGAGTGCTGGGAAGATCTTTGCCCTTGTACTGAATCACCATTCCCCACGAACCAACGCACACCAGCCTCACCGAATCATCCAGATGAAAAACTGGAGAGCAACACAAAGGATAAATCGTATTGTGCCTCTAAGCAAAATAGTACATGTACACCCACCAGTGACATTCAGAGATCAGTGCCAATAATCAAGTATTAATGATTATTAAATGTGCATATGCTGGAGTTGGGCAATTGGAAGGTTAATCGATGGGCGACGTCGGTAGAGTCACATTTATCAGTTTCTATTTATCTCTTCTGGGGAGGTGGCAGGTTTACAGTAAATACCTTCTGTCCCCCTAATTTCCTAATGATGGGGA
The DNA here is from genome assembly GCF_001515605.1 of Sinocyclocheilus anshuiensis. NCBI lineage: Eukaryota > Metazoa > Chordata > Actinopteri > Cypriniformes > Cyprinidae > Sinocyclocheilus > Sinocyclocheilus anshuiensis. The sequence continues at coordinate 341,832 of NW_015551200.1, read as the reverse complement.
TAATGATGGAGAATGGAGCAGCCATTAGCAGGGACAGGCTCTGTGCATCACTCTGTCAGCTCTGTCTCTCCGAGGCCCACAATGAGAAGTGATGGGACCCAGCTACTCAAAAACCCACCCAACGGATAATCATCCACATAAAGCTACATAGCTCTGAAATACAAAGCTTAGTCGCTTGATGAAAGCTGGGTGATAAACTTCACTCTCTTGACATGCATCTACTGTAATTAAACAAACGTTAGTCCGTTCCTCTCATTTAATTGATTGAGCTGCATTCCAAGAGAGCTCGTATTTAGTCCAACAGCACCAGAACTTTCCACGGTTTGTATCATTCCATTTGTCTGTGTTTGCATAGTCAAGACAGAGTGTCAGTCTGTGCATTAGTGGTGAGGATTTTTCAGTGATTGTTTCTACAGGCTACATTGATATGCCAGTAGGTGGTGACGGGTCTTTATAAATGAGGCATTAATTAATTCACTCATCATCCAAAATCGCATACTTCCCTACTATATAGTAGGTGCGAGAAAGAGTAGTATGTCTGAATTCACAGTGTTTAATAAACAGAACAGTAGGCAAAAAGAGAATATGTGATTTCAGACCCAGCCACTGTCTTTGAATCATTCATTCAATTGATTAGCTGACGAAAATTGACAAAAACACATATTCATTCAGGAACAAAATGCCGCTATGTTGTGCCTAAACACACAACCAAACTTTGTTTAGAATTTGGATTTGTTGCTTAATCCAGATGGGGCTATAATATGAATATAATTACAGCTAAAGCATTATTTCATTAAACAGGTATGGCAATTATGCGTCTTGTAGTGTTTGTCTGCAAATTTGCATCAGTCAAAATGAAACAATTTACACTGTAATTGTAAAATGAATAAAATATGTTTCTATAATGTATAAGTTACTCAATGTGAACTTCAGCTTTAACATCAAAAATATTAACATTAACGTAAAGTATCACACTCAGTTATGCATTTCGCAAGAGCATTATACAGCTGGTTACAGCGTATTATTTCCCTTTCTTTTCTTTTTTTCCTGGACTCTGGATCTGCTGACATCTCTATAACCTTCTCTCTCTCTCACACACACTCTCTCTCTCTCTCTGCCTCTCTCACTCTTTTTTTGTATACAGTACTGATCACTTTTTCCTCCCTTCTCTATTTCTGTCTGATGCTCTCTTTAATTAGTAGCCAGCACTACATGTACTGCTTTCAGTCTTGCAGAACATGTTACAATTAGAGTTAATAGGAATTCAGTTATCTTTTCCAAAAGATTGATTTGAGGACAGTCATATCAGAAGACCTTCCTTTTCTTATCATTTACATTTATGCATTTGGCAGACACTTTTATCCAAAGCGACTAACATATCAGTTTGAGCTTTACCTGCATGGGAATCAAACCATGATCAGCAAGTGTCATGCTACTGTTTGAAGTTTATACAGTAGCTCTTAACAAAATGAGCAATATATATATATATATATATATATTAGGTATGAAAGCATAAACAAAAAGCTAAATATATGTATTTCCTCAATGTAATGACATGATGTCTTGGAAGCCTGTCTGAAACAAAAACTCTGACTAGGCAACAGTTTCAGACAAAACTGCTGTGCCACGTGTGCTTTCGGTTATAAATATAAATATATATGACATCTGTCCTAACTGATCTGCTGAGTACTATCCATAATGGAGTTACCGCTTATTGCTTGTATGTTTATTTTGCACACTGCAAGCAACTGGTTTACAGAAGCTTTTGTAAGGTTTATGTTGTACATTGTCAATTACAATTTTTTTTTCTTCAGCTAAATACCGCTTTAAAATATGCGTGCTTGAGGTGCTATCCCCCAGTGTTTATTTGCAGCTGGAAGGCTGCAGAAATACTATTAATTGTGATAAAACAAAGAAGAGTGCATGGGGATTTAATTCTCTATAAGCTTGATATGCATGTTTTCAGAACTAGCCCTACACTACCCGCCACAGCAAACCATGTCTAAACGCCACACTAGAGCATGTTCTATGAATGTTGCTTTTGGCAAAATGTGACTGTTGACACTGTGAAGCTGTCATGATGATTTTCTTCCCATCCATCGGCCTCGCGTAGGTCTTGCACCTGACCGTTTTGACCAGCTGTGATCGACACTTCAGCCTCCTGGAAACACCTAGGGATCATGGCACCTCATGCCATAAAGATGAAGATAGCTAGCGAAAAAACTGTAGCTTTAATCCTCAGGCCTGGGCTCAGCCTTCAAGATCTGTCTCAGACTGGGCTCTGTCTTGTCAGTGCAGTAACGAGATCCTGAGTGACTTAAGTCCTCTGGTGATGTCAGACCTGAAGCTAGAGAACTGTGTCTTACTGATTGTCTCAGTGATCTTTGGCCACCGTGGCAGAACTTCAACATTCTGCTGAGAGACAAACAGAAGACTAGAGTTGATGCATTCAACAGTCTCCAGCTTTCTTTCGCTCATTACTTATTCTGTTATATGTAGGAGCTCATTTTCTCTTTGTTATGAGTCATATTTTGGGTTGTCATATACAGTAATTTTTTTTCCATTATCCACACTGAAAAAAGTGCTTTAAATTTACTCACCCTCATGTCATTCCATACCCATAAGACTTTCGTTCATTTTCGGAACACAAATTAAGATATTTTTGATGAAATCTGAGAGCTTTCTGACCCTGCATAGACAGCAACGGAACTACCACATTAAAGTCATTAATTACTCACCTTCATGTCGTTCCAAACCCGTAAGACCTTCCTTCATCTTCTGAACACAACTTAAGATATTTTTGATGAAATCCGAGAGCTTTCTGACCCTGCATAGACAGCAATGCAACTGAAATGTTCAAGGCCCAGAAAGGCAGTAAGGACATCATTAAAATAGTCCATGTGACATCAGTGATTAAACATTCATTTTATGAAACTACGAGAATACTTGTGCACAAAGAAAAATAAATAAATAAATAATTTATTCTCTTCTTTTCTCAGTGTAGTACATAATGTGGGATTTAGTGGATATGAAAAGGATGTACTTTACAGCACAACAAAGTCCGTAAACGTAAAGCAATTATAAGTTTAAAAGCACATTTTGAAAAGCTCAAAGCTTGATGATATGAATGAGGAAATTTAATGATCTGTTTACTCTTGTCTTACAGATGTTCACAGTGTAATGACTTGATTACTTTTATTTTATTTTAGGGAATTAATTACTATTAATTCAGTCAGGGTTTGAAAGGAATCGAATCTTGAAAATTCGATATCAACCTGATTAAAACTGATTTCAAATCTGATAGTTTACACTTTAAATCAAGGGTCGTCCAGCGAGCCGGTGATTCTTAGTATATTTTAACAACTTGAATCTTTGTATTTCCCTGGCCACGGTCAATACAATTATTATAAGTAAGCTATTATAGTAATTATTATAAGTAAGCTACGAGCTAGGTAGCAAGGGATCTTTGGCAAGAGCCTTGACTTTGAGATATCACGACACCAGACAATAATTCTTTATAAGTGAAACACAAATTTTATTGGCTATTCTGGATTACATTAAAGCTAAAAAGCAGGTGGTCAAAAGTCATGTGGCGTCACGCTGTATATCCCGTGTTTGCGGGCCTGAGGGCATCAGTTAATTTACTCATCCTTTTCCTGTTTGGACATAATGGTTCCATCCATTGGTGGTCACAAGACATCGGGGTTTCTATATGTTGTGAACTGGCTTTTCAGTCCTGATACAAAGAAAGCTTTGTTGACTCCTGATTGAATTAATTCGAAGCCTCATGATGGTGATTCAGTGGCGTATCAGTGTCCTGTTCATGAAATCCCTACAACAGTGCCGCACTGACTTTTGATTTAGTGAGCACTCTCCCACTCACAGAGGCACATGCATCTTACTTTAATCAAGAACGTCCTTTCCATTCTCCCACCCCATCCTCCTCATCTCAGCAACGCTCACTCAGTTTTTCCCTACAACTCAAATTAACTGCAGAAATATAATCAGTTTTCTGACAGATTATATACTTTATGGGTGATGGGTTAGTCTGAAAAATTGAGCATTCAAAGCAAAGCTCAATAGACCTTGTAAAAGCTCTTCGTGAGAGGGATCCAATATATGTTAAAATAGTCAGATACTCTCATGAGGGGAAACTAAGGAATCGTTTAATGCAAGATTTCTGCTCTCTGAACCCAACCCTTGTATGTCTTTATTGGGAGTGCTGCTTGAGTGGTAAATCGAGTGATATGAATTTATTCTCCAGCAAAAGGCTCCAGCTCAGTGAATTTTCGGTAGCATCATATGGTTGGTTACATTATGTTTTGTGTACAAATGAGTACAGCTTACAGATCGAATAAAGAATATGTGTTTTCTAACCAACTCAAATAAAGCTCTCAGATTCAGGCAACAGGATATTAATGGGAAGGACTATTATGACTGCAAAGGGGTGTATGATTGCAAATTAGTGTGATGACAAAACGAACAACTCATTGTTAGTTTCCTTGCATTTTGGCTGCAAACTGATTTATTTAGCATATATTTATAATTACAAATAACATTTAAAATCTAGATGGAGTAGCAAGAAAACAAGTCTAAAACTAAAACATATTAATCTAAAGCCAAAAACTGCAATGTTATATTTGTATGTAGCTTCGGTGAGTCCGTGGTTCTGCACAGCTGTCACCAGAGGGCTTGAAGACACAGGTTCCACAGATTAAGTCGAGGTAGTTCTCTTGACCTTTCCATCAAATGCCACGCAGTTTGAGGTGTACAAGCATAATTAAATGCCATAGTTTTGCCGCCGTCTTATCTTTGCGTGCCACCCCATCACTGCTGTTCATTAGCCAAGTTTAAGATGTTGGGGCCATAGGTTAATGACAGCGACCACCGAGGCCTGAATAATATTGTTTATCTTCTCCTTAGCTTTTTTTCATGCTGCATGTTCACAACTGTTGCTGTTGCTTCTGACAACATCGGTAATGAGGAGATGTTGACGTTGGGTCTTGTTAGTTGTGTACATTGTCAGGAAAATTAAGCTCTCTCTAGGCTAACGTAGCTCGCGATTCGCAGTGACATTTAGCCATTAGCTCCATGCTGAATTGGACAAACGAACAAAAGCAGAAGCACAAAACGCAAATCATATCCAATTAAGCGAGGCATGAAACGGTGAAACCCTAGCAGGAGATTTTACAGGCAGTGCACGAGGAAAGGTCAAGCTCTGACAGAACAGGGCACAGTTATACGACTGATTACGGCTAACGAGCCCTTTGCTTTAGTCAGAATTAGCTGCTTTACACAAAGACCCCCACCCCCCACCCAGTCAATACAGCACCCACACAATTTATTAGACGTATCTAAGAAAAGGACATTTTGTTCCATATATTTCTTGAATATAATGTGAAAAGCTAGCTATGTTCATCAATAACATATTTTGTCTAATTTAATTGTAAATCTGCCTTGTTTAAATAATTTTCATACCAAAAGTAAAAGAGTTCACATTGTACATAGGAAAAATCTTTTTTTTTTTAATGGGATTTTTTTCCTTATTTTTGGTCTTTATAGGGTTTATTTACTCAACCTCATGTCGTTCCATCCAACCCTGTATGTTTTACTTCTATGGAACATAATAAAGATATTTTGAAGAATGTTGATAACCAAACTGTTTTGATTACCATTGACTTCCACTGTAATTTTGTCCATACAAAGGTAGTCCATGGGAACCGAAGCTGCCTGTTTATCAAACTGTGACAGCAGAAATTGTCTGATTCTTTTATGTTCTGCAGAAAGAAAAAAGAAAGAAATGCATACAGGTATGAAACAACATGAGGGTGAGTAAATGATTGAATACATTTTCATGTCAATGAAAAAAATGTTTGGCTGAACTATCCCTTTGAGAGAGTTGTTTGAAAAAAAAAATGTATTTGATCAAATGCTCATTAAAGGTGGATTCAAGTCACTTTTGATGCATTTTTAAATAAATCAATATAAAAAAAGAACCAAAATGAGTGACACATCAGTATTATCAATCACCTTTCTATTAATTGTAATACAGACAGTGCTGCTATCAATAATTGCCTTAATATCATTGACAGAGACCAACTCAGCCAGCATTTTAAGTGGCCATGCAATCATCTCCCTCCATAAAGTAAAGTATCAGTAAATAAAATATTCCAATACCAGTTCAGTGCAATCCATATACTGACAGTCTAAACTCTGAAAAATGTGTGTGGTGCTTCTTTAACTGGTCCCCTGAGCTTGTGCACGTTTCAGGGGGTAAAGCAGCTGAGACCTCTCCCCCAGATGCTCCGACGTGACTCTGTCTGTGTGTGTTTATGGAGTAGAAGAGCCGAGATTGCCTGTGACAGTGGCGAAATGAGACTAACAAACAGTCTAATGAGGATGTGCCAGCAACACGCCTCCATTTGTGCATGTGTGTGCTGAGAGGGTATGGCCTCCCTTCTGCAATAATCCATTTAATGGGACTGTGAGCATAGAGCTGCTCAGAGTTGGTGTCATCATGGAAGGGTGTGAGGTTGTAAAGAATCCAACAAGCCCAAAAATAGTATAGTGACCCAAAAATGAAAAGTCTCCAGCATCCCCATGACCCAACATAGGGACAAGAGGTTTTGAAAATGGATTTACTTGCCCTCATGTCATTCCAAACCTGTTCGACTTACTTTCTTGTGTGGAACACAAATAAAGATGTTGTAATGTATTTTTGTCTGTTTGTGTCCAATGAAAGTCAGTGGGGTCCAAAACAACATTAGAACACTTTTCATTGGATATTTTTCAAAACTCCTTCTTTTTGATTCCATAGGAGAAAGAAAGTCATACAGGTTTGGAACGATGAGTAGATGATGACAGAATTTTAATTTTTGGGGTAAACGCTCCCTTTAAGTGCCAGGTAAAGAAGTTGATAAAGGTCAAACAGAGCTTCCTGAGATCAACAGGAAGCTCATATGTTCATTGAATAAACTTTAGCAAAAAACAAATCAAAAAACAAAACAAGACATAATCTTGGTAGTGACTTTATGATTCCAAGCTCTAAAGATGACTTTACACAGCTGTGACAACTATGAGCACTCTTCCCAATCACAATGCAACAGAGACTAAATGTACTCTGCCAGGATGGCCGTGTTTGAAGAGACACCCTCTTATTTTGGAAGGACCCTTTATCTCTCTTACTCATTCTCCTTCACTCTTTCTCTCTCCCTGTCTCTCGTTCTCTTGCCCTCCCTTTCTCCCATTCTCCTGGCAGGCTGGCCAGCCATAAGGTGGGGTGGTGCCTGAGGATAATGGCAGCAGAAGGCAGAGGAAGCGGACATCTGGCAAATGCTGCCCCAATATGTTTCTATGAAAGAGGCGAGGAATTTTCAGAAGACACGACGCTTACCCAAACGACACGCTCGGCGGCAAAAAGAGGAAGATTAAAAATAAAATTAGTTAACATCTTGCCCGTTTCACCCTGCGATGCACATTTCAGTGTGCAAGAACTGATTGCAGCTGCCATTTACATTACAAAAACGTAGCGGGAGAATGTGTATCGCTAATTAGGAGAAATCATGTGTTGTCTCCTAAAGCTAATTCAGTAAGCACAGATGTGGTCCAGAATTATTTAACCCACTCTCTAGATTTCTGTCTTCCCCGTCACAGTGGCAAACTCACTTGCTGCGTTTCTTTCTTTTTATTTCATTCTTTTTTTTTTGTAGGAAACATATTATCAATTTGAAATGCAAATGTAATGTATGTAAGGTCCAGTTGAATTAAAGCTTCAAGCATGTGCATCAAATTAACTGCCGTTAACTTACATGTAACAGAATGTGATTTTATGTGACACGACGCTTACCCAAACGACACGCTCGGCGGCAAAAAGAGGAAGATTAAAAATAAAATTAGTTAACATCTTGCCCGTTTCACCCTGCGATGCACATTTCAGTGTGCAAGAACTGATTGCAGCTGTCATTTACATTACAAAAACGTAGCGGGAGAATGTGTACCGTTAATTAGGAGAAATCATGTGTTGCCTCCTAAAGCTAATTGAGTAAGCACAGATGTGGTCCAGAATTATTTAACCCACCCTCTAGACTTCTGTCTTCCCCCGTCACTGTGGTAAACTCACTTGCTGCATTTCTTTCTTTTTCATTTCATTCTTTTTTTCGTAGGAAACATATTGTTAATTTGAAATCCAATCATGTTAGTTCTAATGAGGTGTAAAATATGTACATCAATGACAGAGAGTTATTTATTTCTAGGGGCAAAGAAATTGCTCCTAATCATTGCCTACATTGTTGAGACAACAAACCACTTCATTCTGCTGGCTCATTAGGTTTAGAGTGAATCGTGTTAAGGAAAAAAGATAGTGTAATAATCAGGTTCTTTTCTTTATGCACTAAAAAAACTTTTTTAAGGAAAGTGGTTGCAAACAATTTATTTTAGCTACATTTAAATAAAAAAATGTTGAAAGTTAGTAAACTAAATGTGTTTATTTAAATGTAGCTAAAATAAATTGACTGCCTTAAAAAATGTTAGTAAATTCAATGAATCATTTCTTCAGTGTAGATAGTATAAATGTCAAAAATTGGAATATTAACAAAATTAATACATTTTTCTGTTTGATACTTTAAAATGTGGACAAGACAATGGTAATAATCTAAACAGACATCTAACCTCTTTTAAAGGGGGTGTTAGAAAACGTTTGCTGTTTTAGCGATTTTCATGCACATGGCTTGAAGGCACCATTGTTGTTTATTGAAAGTAACATTTTTGCTTACTGCAGTAATGAAGCATATCAACAACAGAACTTTGTCAGTAGCTACTCGAAAGCCTTTTTTGAGCAATTTATTTGGAGCATCCACAAAATAAATGCTGATGAATGTCAGAAATATTATGCTCATAAAATATTCTATATATTATATTTACTTTTTGCCTTACATTCATGTTGCATGTCTTCTGTTTCTGCAATGTCGCCAGTTTTTTATTTGCCATGAGCATTTAACTCATTTTGTTTCCATTACCTCTTATATGGTTAGTGACAATGTGAGGAAAAACAAAAAGCATATTTGTCAATGGGCAAACGCTTTTTGCTATTATAATGATGTAGTTCCAATATCAGCCACCAGGAGCTAATGGGATGATGCTAACAAGCCAATTCCTGATGCCTGGTCTCTCAGACAACACACCCACAAACCATTGACTGACCATCTAAAATCAAACCGGACTCTGGTTGGCCACTTCACATGACAAGCAGATGGTCTCTCCTAAGTGGGCAGTTCTCGGCCACAATAAAACAATATGCTTTTACACATATAGTTGAAGTGTGGCTACACAGGTCCAGTGTCAATCTATTCACTTAATCAATAAAGGGATTTATACTACTTACACAATACATATGCTGTCAGTTATCAAAAAATATTTTGCATTATCTATCTATCTATCTATCTATCTATCTATCTATCTATCTATCTATCTATCTATCTATCAATCAAATTTTT
>NW_015551200.1:321361-332128 GCF_001515605.1 Sinocyclocheilus anshuiensis | reverse complement strand
CTATCTATCTATCTATCAAATTTTTTTTTTTTTTAGTAAATGTCATACATAGTATATTTATACAGTATTTTCATACCAAATGTGACAAACCACAGGTACACTGAGCTCCTTTTCCATTGTTGCATATGTTCTTGTGTATTTTTTATGCTAAAAGGGAAACACTCATACTGTATATAGACATTCTCTGTGTAATCCTGCATCCAGCATATATTTTCTGACAAATGCTATGAGCTAGCCAGTGACCGGCACACTCTGGAGCTCCACATCTGTTTAGTCTCATTACTATGCGTAGTGCCCAGAGCTACACATTCCCCAGTCACCCAAAGACTCAGTTTGAGGCTAGGCTAGCCAGCACTGACAGCTTACATTCCCTCTTACTGTTTAGTCTGAGCCATCAGGCTAATCCCTCTAGCAACAGCTGTCCTTTAGCATCATAGATGCTAACTTCCCTTTTGACAAAAACAAAACAGGATCATCAGTGTCAACAATGATTTACCAACAGCCATGGCTAACATCTTCTAACTTTTCATATCCCCGACCACTTCAGGCTGATACTTTAAATCAACAAAAGCCACAGTGCACTCATATGTATGCTAATAGATTTTTTGTTCCTCCACGCCAATGTTCCTCTTGATCGGCGCACGAGAGGAAGAGAGAATGGGAAACGATGCAGATGAGGCATGAGGGGAGAAAAGAAAAGAAATCTGTTAATTAATACATCCCGGCTAAAAAGGGTTGGGAGGATTATCTGAAAGGGCCTGAAGAGTCATCGACGAGCACCGGAACACCTTCTGAGAGTCGAAAGTGCTGTGTATGGCCAATCCACAGTCTTCTTCATCCACTTAATGCATCTATCACAAAGCGCTCGAGAGCCGCCCGGGCTGTGAAGGGCTGGGACTCATGAAGTGACCTCTGTGGCCTACATCTACCCCAACACATCAGTGCTCAGCTAAGTTCAACAGCCACTCCGAAAAGCTGGCCGGCTGAAAGAAGGCACTAATTAGGGTGGGGAACATGGATGACAGAGTCCCTCAAGAGCTGGCACACAGTATGAGTGTATACTGAACCTTGTCATGTAGGTCAGTTTGAAGCTTTTAGCAAAGCCATGCATATTAATGGGCCTTTCCCCTTTCTTTCTCTCACACATGATCACAGGAGGCTGAATCCCCTGAATTATGGCCCTAGAGGCTTTGGATGAATTAACTCTTGACTGTTTCTAAAAATATGCATTGTAAATTGAGATCACTGCTAGGTGTAGCATTCCTAGGCTAGTCTATTGGTCCATATTGTTGAATTGTGAAGAAATAGCCATGAATCAATGAATTAACCCACTGGTTTTTAGTTTTTTTTTTTTTTTTTAGTGGATGTTTAGCCATTTTACACAGGTGCTTATGATCCACTAATGTTTGACAACCACAAGCTGTCCAAACATTATTAATATCTAAATACTATCTAATTGTTTAGGGGTCAGTAAAATATTATTTTAAAAGAAAGTGATATTATTAATTAACTGTTCAAAAGTGACAGTAAAGACATTCATAATGTTACAAAAGATTTCTATTTCAAACAAATGCTGTTCTTTTGAACTTTCTATTCATCAAAGAATTGCTAATGCTGAAAAAAATGGCAGAAATATTAAGCAGCACAAATATTTCCAACACTGATGATAAGAAGAAATGTTACTTGAGCATTAAAACAGCATATTAGAATGATTTGTGAAGAATCCTGTGACACTGAAGACTGGAGTAGCTGCTCAAAATTCAGTTTTACCATCACAATATTAAATTACATTTTAAATTATATTAAAATTAAAAATAGATTTATATTATGGAATATCTCACAATATTGTTTTAATGTATTTTTGATCAAATAAATACTACATTTGAGCATTTAAAAAATCTTACCAACCCCAAACTTTTTAGCAAAAGTATACATTTATACACTACAAGACAATTTTATTTGAACATTAATATTTTTAATGTTTTTTAAAGAATTCTCTTCTGCTCACCAAGCCTGCATTTATTTGACCCAAAATACAGCAAAAGCACTAATATTGTGAAATATTTTTACTATTTAAAATAACTGCTTTCTATTTATTTTAAAATTAATATATTATAAAATGTAATTTATTCCTGTGATCAAAGCAAAATTTTCAGCATCATTACTCCAGTCATATCACATGATCCTTCAGAAATCATTCTAATATGCTGATTTGCTAACATTTATTATTATTATTATTATTATAGATCAATATCAAGCATTTTATCTGAAATAAAACGCTTTTGTAGCATTATACACTTTTTGGGGGAAAGAAATTATTGAAATTAATACTTTTATTTAGCAAGGATGCTTTAAATTGATCAAAAATGATGATAAAGACATTAATAATGTTACAAAAGATTTATATTTCAAATAAATGATGTTCTTCTGAACTTTATATTCATCAAAGAAACCTGAAAAAATTGTACTTAGCTGTTTTCAACATAATAATAATAATAATAATAATAATAATACATGTTTTTTGAGCAGCAAATCAGAATATTACAACGCTTTCTGAAGGATCATGTGACTGGAGTAATGATGCTAAAAATTCAGCTTTGAAATCACAGGAATAAAAATACATTCAAAATATCAAAATATATTCAAATAGAAAACATTTATTTTAAATAGAAAAAATATTTCAAAATGTTACTGTTTTTGCTGTACTTTGGATCAAATAAATGCAGGCTTGGTGAGACAAAGAGACATCTTTAAAAAAACATTACAAATTTTACTGTTCAAAAACTTTTGACTGGTAGTGTATATGTATAATTATATTACATTTAGAGAAAAAGAGAGGGCATATTAATATGTCAAGTCTTGTAGATTAGAAGTAACACAGAAAGCATAACCCAAATGTTCGTTGTCCATGAAGGTTTGCTCACTGCTCTAACTTTTGAAAAAATGTATAAATTTAAATATATACATACTTGTGTGTGTGTGTGCGCGCGTTTTTGTGACAAATGAGGACATACATTTGTATAATGACAAAGGTATGGCATAGGTATTACAAGGAGAAGGTGACTTTTCAGGACATTACCCCATCTCTGTGACAAATGAGGACATAAATTTGTATAATGACAAAGGTATGACATAGGTATTACAAGGAGAAGGTGACTTTTCAGGACATTACCCCATGTCCCCACTTTTCAAAACGCTTATAAATCACACAGAATGGAGTGTATTGAAAATCTGAAATAGCACAACGTTTCCTGTAAGGGGTAGGTTTAGTAGAAAAACCATTACGCCTATGGGATGTCCCCACTTTTCACAAAAACAAACCTGTGTGTGTGTGTGTGTGTGATTATATTTAGAGAAAAAAAATATGCCAAGTCTGGGATTTGGGGCACAGTTTGCTTGTAGTTTAGAAGTAACACAGAGAGCATTACCCGAATGTTCATTGTCCAAGAAGGTTTGCTCACTGCATGTTAACGTCCTCTCCGATTTCCTCGCATGGACAGTGGGATGCGGTTGGCACGGATCTTCAGCTAGGCCTCACGCATCGTATGGTCCGCTGTCACTCACCAACAGTCTTGTTTACTCCAAAACGTGGATCTTCCCTTCCCTTCCTGCGCTCTCCCCTCTTTCTGATCCCACTGATTTGTGTCTCTTTGAAAGTTGCACTCCGGGACGTGTGATGTACATCGGTGGTAATCGGATAAGTTGGGCAGCATCCTCCTGCTATCTTTCCAAAACAACATCTCCACTCAACTGAGCGCCAGAGTGCAACTGTCACATTACAAGCCAAGGAAATGTGTTCCACAGCTCTGAGCTGTAAACACAAATTGGAGGAAATAAAAGGAAGAAAATATCTAGCAAGCCGAAAGATGTTTTGCTTGACAGAAAATCCCTAACGCTTTCAGGCGAGGCCAGGACCGAGAGGTGGTGGGGGGACAAATCGGCATTCTGTTGTCTGTTTGAACTCTTTAACCAATTAAAATGGCAGAGCAGAGTGCATATTTTAATATGCATGACAGAATGGCAGATTAGGAGGGGGAAAATACTACGGCTAATTATGTGGTCAACAGTCTGCCATGATGCCATTGTACCTTCCGTTTAATTTGCACATAAAACCTCGCCTTCATGATGGCAACATGTGTTTTTGATCTTGCAGTCAAAACCTAAGGCTTTCAAGTGCATTGTTTTAATGAGGCACAGAACATTTGGAGTTGTTCTCTGGGCTAGAAGAGCATCCAATTTACACAGCACCATTTTCAGCATTATTTGTCATTCTTTCATAATGAGCAAATATCTTTATCATGCCTTTATTTCTCTTTCTAGTAACTGAGTAACATTATTGTTTTGCTATCACCCCATAGCTATGTCCTTTTATGTGCAATTCTAATTGTAATTTTATTTTATTATGATATGGCTTCCAGCATGCTTCCAAATTTCTACCTATTATTTCGAATGAATGAACACTGAAAAACATTCAAATGCAGTTTATCTGATGAAGTGTGAAATACCAAAAATTAAGTTAATATTAAAAATGGACCCTATTTACTTTCTTGATGAAAAAAAAGAAAGGGAAAAAAGAACACTGTAATCATTCATTAAAAACTAATAATAACTTCATCTGAAACAACTTTACTTTTCCGCTGACATCATATAGGCCAAACGTGCTATAATAGAAATAGCTAATTAGGCTTTGTTTTAGCAAACTCAAATTCAATCTGGGTCGATGTAACAGCCATTTTTACAAGCCCATTCTATTCCATTCCCCTCCTTAGATAAAATAGCCTTTTTACTTGTTGATTATCCTGTTGCAAATAGAACTATATTAAACTGTGAAAGAAAAATGGTTGCAAATAGTTATTTACCTTGATTTTGCTTGACATAACATGTTTTACTTGACTTCACGTGACGCATCGTATGTTGTACACAATGTATGTTTCTGCCATTTCTGAAGAAAAAAATACACTTATGAAGAGAAAGAGAGAGAGATCACAAAAAACAGCTGAATAAACTATTTTCACTGTGGAAAAACACTTTTCTTATATAAAAACAATCATGAATGTTGTTGGGACTATAAGTGAGAGACAAAAAACATTAAAGCTGTTTGTCATCATCACCATCCCAGACCATTCTCTACCCACATCAGGTCCAGCAAGTGGTTCATGTCTAATCCAGCCATATTTTTTATTCATAAATATTGCTGCCGATTCTGCAGAGCTTGCCAGAAGCGCAGCTCATCCAAAGTCATTTGCAGCAAAGTCCATTATCATCATCACTTCTGGTGATGGTGGCACAGTTCGCTGCAGCCTGCACACATAATGACATTCTGCTCTCTCTGGCAGGGCTCCCGTGCAGATAGCTCACTCTAAACCATCTGAGTGACAGACAATGCACCACTGCAATACAGTGAAGAGCTTATCTGTCTGTAAAATGGGGAAAATAAGTTAACATTTCTCTTCTCCCCTTGTGTTACATTTATTTGAAGGAAAAGAATAATATTCTAGTCACAGCTGTGGTCTAGAGATTTGTACCTAGTGAGGTGCTCATACGGGCAATGGTAGCTTGAACCTGGCTTGCAACACTTTCCCCTTCCCTTCTGGTTAATTTTCCTCTCAATAAAAGTACCCAAATTGAAATAAAATAAAATTACAAAATATTTTAAAAATGTTATATATATTTTTTAAATTAAAATAATATTCACAGCAGTATTAATATTATTAAATATTAATATTACATATTATTAAGGAAATATTTTGTAATACTTTATTGAGAGGAAAGATAATTTTATTATTATTCATATTTAAATTATTTTTATTATGATTATTATTATTGTTATTTCTAGGGTTAAGCGGGTAAGATACTGAGGTCAGCACATTGCTTAGCTTGAAGTTAGATACTTTTTAAAATATTTTGTTAGCATGACCAGTTGCCCACAATGCATTGTTAGCACCACACAGCACAGATGAGTTCCCACCCACCGTGGTTCACTTTGTAGCTTTGCAACATGCTCAGCTTTAGGCCTAAGGCCTCGGCTGCCCAGTTACAGTAATTGAAGAAGACATCTCACTGCAGTATTGCGAACATGAAGTAGGAGAACTGACTTCATCTCTGTGAAAGAAAAAAGCGATAGTGAGGAAAAACAGCTTCATAAGCATCAGGCTGTCAGCGGTGGAAGAAATTAAGGTTGATGCCCCATGAAAAGAAATGTATGAGGAAGAGCGAAGCCAATAACTTCCAAAAGGCTGTAGGACGGAGTCATTGGCTGTGAAATAAAACAGTCTGTGGACACTTTAAGTCTGTCCTGTCCACTCCTGCCTAGCTCAGCAGAACATGGACCTTACTTGCAAGGAACTTGACCAGCTGCCTGCTATCAGGACTTTATCCTCTGAAGGTGGTTTCAGAGCCCTCAAACCTACAGTATGTTAACAATTTCAGATTTATAGTAGTTGGTCTTAATCAAGAAATGACAAGCAACTCTTTGTACTTTTTTTAAACACATGACGAATACGTGACCAAACCAATCAGAGCTAGAGTGGATTTCAAGATTTACAGTGAAATAAAGTTTGGGTTGTTTCTCACCCAACATCAATCATATGACTTTGGAATATAGTGTTTTTTTATTTTATTTCGAGTTTCCATTCATTATTTTGAATGAAAATGAGTAAACAGTATTCTTCTAAATTCCTTCATTTGTGTTTCACTGAAGAAAGAAAGGTTTATAACTATGCGAGGGTGAGTAAATAAATACAGAATCTTCATTTTTGGGTGAAATATCCCTTTAAGAGCTGCTTCTAACACCCAAACATATTTCAGAATAAGTGGGATAAAGTGGCTGAAGGTGACACTACCAATAGCTCATCAAGAGCACTTTCTAACAAAGGCATGGCAAAGTGTCCTTCTCCTAAAGCTGACAACTGGTGATGGTCACCAGGTGGGATATGTTATCCTAACAGTCTGGAACTCCACTGAATTATTTGCTGATAGATATAAACAGCTGTTATTCTTGGTAATGGAAAGCAATTAGAAACATCTGCACACTTGGCGGTGAGCGATGCCTTCCTAAGCCGCCCTGTTCCCAGGTGCCACTGGGAAATAATTACATCATCAGAACAGCACCGGGCCTCCAGGACTGGTACTGATCTGTGAAGAACATGAATGCAGCCCCTCCCATGCTAAAAGAGTACAGGAGAAAGGCATGCAAGAGGACAGCCATGTATTCAGCTTCCCTTTCTGCACAGATATAAGCAGTAGCATATTTGTGGACTTTGATCAAACATTTATTTAACATGAATTCGTTTATAGTTTACAATATTTTACAGTAATGTTATTCAAAAGGATAGTTCACCAAATAAATGAAAATGTTGTCATTTACTCCCCCTCAAGTCATTCCAAACCTGTATGACTTTATTTCTCCTGCATGCAGAATAAAATAATGTACAGTATTTTAAGACATTTCTCAGTGTTTTTGTCAATATAATAAAAGTCTGCGGTAACCAAAACAGTTTGATTACCAACATTCTCTAGAATATTTCCTTTTGTGTTCTGCAAAAGACAGAAAGTCACACAAGTTTGGACCGGCATGATCGTGAGTAAATGATGAGAGAACTTAGATGAAATATCCCTTTAATACTCATTTTCTTTGTATTTAAAGGCATAGTCCACACAAAATTGAAAATTTTGCCATTATTTACTCATCTCATGTCATCTCAAACATATATAACCTTCTTCTTTGAAGCAAAAAAATAAGGTATTGTAGTTGGTAATTTGTTTCATTGTAATTAAAATGAATGGGGAAAATGGATAGAAGACCATAAAATCATCATTAAAGGGTTAGTTCACCCAAAAATGAAAATTAGCCCACAAATTACTCACCCTCAAGTCATCCTAGGTGTATATGACTTTCTTCTTTCAGACGAATCCAGTCGGAGTTATATTAAAAATTGTCTTTGATCTTTCAAGCTGTTTAATGCCACTCAGTGGATGCATGCATCAGTCCAAAAGAAGTTAAATAAAAAGCGCCCATCCATAAAAAAGTGTCTCACACGGCTCCGGGGGGTGAACAAAGGCCTCCTGTAGCGAATCGATGCGTTTTTGTAAGAAAAATATCCATATTCAAAACGTAATAATCACTTTAATGTAGCTTGCGCCAACAGTCCTACACGGAAGCAGCTCTGGGCAGATGACGTATGAGTATGAGTTGCGCATTGCGCCGGTGAGTCTCGTGAAAACCAACTTTTGTTAACAGGAGCAAAGGAAGCAAAGTTTCCTTACTTTAGCAAGCCTCTTGGCTTATAATGAAATCCTCCATTCTTCTTTACAAATCCTTGTTTTGTACTTCTAATAAGTGACCGTTGTTTTGTTTTGATCTCTCCCCTGCGCTTCCGCGTTCGTCACTTCTGAGCGGTGCATGCGCAAAGCTGAACTCGAAACACATTGATTCGCTACAGGAGGCCTTTGTTCACCCTCTGGAGCCATGTGAGACACTTTTTTTATGGATGGGCGCTTTTTATTTAACTTATTTTGGACTGATACATGCAACACCCGCTGAGTGGCATTAAACAGCTTGAAAGATCAAAGACAATTTTTAATATAACTCCGACTAGATTCGTCTGAAAGAAGAAAGTCACATACACCTAGGATGACTTGTAGGTGAGTAATTTGTGGGCTAATTTTCAGTTTCGGGTGAATTAACCCTTTAAAGTAATCCATACGACTACATATTTCAAGTCTTCTGAAGCCCTACAACACCTTTTTGTGATAAATGGACTGAAATTAAAGTCATTATTCACTGAAAATCTTGCTCTAGCTCCTAGCGTATTCATGAGAAATGTCTTATTTGGGAATGTTCATTTGAGTCAGATCTGATCTAGTTGCAGCGGTTTATTAGAAAAGAACAGAGAAAATAAAGTCATGAAGGTTTGAAACGAATTGTGGCAGCAGTTTAATTTTCTGGTAAACTTTCCTTTTGAGAAATAATGGACTGGA
Source organism: Sinocyclocheilus anshuiensis (assembly GCF_001515605.1). Lineage (NCBI taxonomy): Eukaryota > Metazoa > Chordata > Actinopteri > Cypriniformes > Cyprinidae > Sinocyclocheilus > Sinocyclocheilus anshuiensis. Next base: position 323,149 of record NW_015551200.1, on the reverse strand, counting down.
ATATAAAATCTTTGTTTGTGTTTTTCTTGTCTCAGCTCAGGTAAGTGAGGGTTGTGCCAATGACCTTTACACACAGCCCCCTCACCTCAGTGATAGGAGGACCCCACTGCGTGGAGTCTGTTGAATTACTCTTACTGATGCATGCCTGTGGCTTCCCCTGGATCTATCAGCAGCCCCCCGGTGAGAGCTCTCTTCAGCTGTAAATACCATCAGTCTCTGCCACCCTGGAGAGAGCCAGAAGACGGCGTTCTGGAGGGTCACAGTACAGCAGACCCAGACACGGATGTTTTGGTAGCAGGGAAACGTCTGCTTTCCTTTCATGATCTGGGCAGCAGCATTATTTGTCTGTTAGTACATGTTTGAATGTTTGAAATGAATTTTAACTATTTTGTTCAGGCTGCCACTTTCACTTATACATACACTTTCTTTTAAAATGTGTTTATTTAGTAATTTATTTATTAGGTAATATATTTATTTATTTCTTAATTAATTGCAAGCATTAATTGCATGCAATTAATACTTTATTGCTTGTTTATTTTTTAAACTTCTTGAGCACCAAATCAGCATAAAAGGATTTCTCAGTGGTCATGTGACACTGATAACTGAAAATCAGCTTTACCATCACAGGAATAAATTACATTTAAAAAAAAATGTAATAGAAAACAGATATTTCAAGTTGTAATAATTTCATAACTATCATAATTGATCAAATAAATGCAGATTGAACCTAACCCTAACCCTGAACCTTTGAAATGTAGTTTATGCTTCAGTTGACCAGAACAAAAATGTAAAGAATAAGTGTGTACTGACAATCCATCAATATCTAACAAAAATGATCAAATATTCAATCCAGAAGGTTTTTCTCTAGAAGTAGAAACATCATTACATATTCCACCTCTCTATGCCTTTGGACAGGAGATACAAACTGCTGTAGCACTAAACTTTATGCTTGTTCCTTTGTTCTATCCACACTGTAATCCCTCAGGCAACAAGCAGAAAATGTCCATCAGGACAGATGAGTCCAGAGGAGGCCTGATGAGACACCCGGCTAGATGTGTTGATTTTGGCTGGCATACCTGTCATGGAAAGCTGCAACCGCAGTTCAAAAATGAGGAGGCTAGTGCCTCATGAGGCCATATGGTGACATGGTGATGAGTGCGCGCACACACACACACAGGTTTGTTTTTATGGTTTATGGAGTTTTCTCATTAGCTGCGTGTTCGTGTCTTTTTGTTCAAGCACATGGCGTGTGATTTGTTTGGCTGGTCATGTGCTTGTGTTTTTGTTTTGTGTGAGCACGTGGCTTTTGTCTATGTTTCCTGTGTGCCATGTGCTCTCATGTCAATTGTCTTGACACAGCCCTGACACTCCCGTCATGTCGTTGTTTTCATATGAGCGCGCGGCTTCAAGAGTGCTCGAGGGCTCCCTGCACCCTGCCTCTTTGCCCTGCCGGCTCCGCCCAAGCTCCTTGCCCTGATGCCGGCTCACGCCTTGATACGGGCTCCACCCTTCCTGCCTGCCAAGCCCCCTCTGGCGCCGCCCTGATGGTACGCTGGGGGTCTTGTTAAGCCGGAGCCTCCCTGGTCCGTCCCTCCGGCTCCGCCCTGGGGCCTACTTGGGTTCCTGTTATTATACAAATTTGTGTCCTCATAAACCACATAAACATGCACACACACACATAAAGACAGGAGAATAGATTTGAATGGCTGTCCAAGTCAAGTCACCTTTATTTATATAGCGCTTTTAACAATACAGATTGTGTCAAAGCAACTGAACAGCATTAATTAG
>NW_015551200.1:274146-321241 GCF_001515605.1 Sinocyclocheilus anshuiensis | reverse complement strand
TATGAGAAGTGTTCCCGGTTCCGGTTGACCTAATTAATGCAGCCTAAAAATCCTTTAACGGATTTGAATATTAGAAGCATATTAGTGTGTTATGTGTAAGCCAGGTTAAAGAGATGGGTCTTTAATCTAGATTTAAACTGCAAGAGTGTGTCTGCCTCCCGAACAATGTTAGGTAGGTTATTCCAGAGTTTGGGCGCTAAATGGTCAGCTTTTCAAGCATTTTGTTTGAGGCATAGTATGTAAATGAGTTAAGTGGGAACATGTTGACTGAAGAGTATCTATCTATCTATCTATAGATTCAGAATAACCTGTACCATCTTTAACTGCAGACAGAGATGGTGGAAAAAGGTAGAAAGTGAGTGTGCGGCTCATTCATTTTTTCCTTAGAGTTACACAAAAATAATATTACTTTAATTCCAATGGCCTGATGTAATTACTTGAGGCTAGAGTTTATCTTTTCATACACATGTTCAGAGTTTATCAGACATAATTCATTGGATTCAATTCACAATTCCCCTGTAGCAGAACATCTGATTTGATGAAAAGCAGAATTGCGAATCGTTGGGATGTAATGCATTACGACCAAAAAAAGTATTCCAGCACAGATGGTACATTCAGCCTTTTAATAATAAAATCTGCTTCTGTGTTATTTAAATAATTACAATAACCTTTCCACTAATCCCCTGACTTTGGGTCTGGTACACCTGAACGACTGCATCACAATCCCTACCCCTTGATAACATATTAGGATTACAGCTCAGATTTTATATCTCAGTTCTGGCCTACGTCTTTCTCATAAATACGTTAGATAAGCATATCTGTTTAATTTCATTCTCTTTGATCGCAGGATTACACAGAAACCGTTGATTGTGAAGGCAGACATACAGCCAAGCAGCTGCATAAGAATTTATACATCTGCATTAGATATTATGTTTGGACATCATACATTTATTTTTGTGAGCACACACTGTTTAGGCCATACAGCATGTGAGTCAGGTAGATATAATATGTCACAAAATCAGGCCTGCATGTTCAACGGAATGAACATTTAATCCAAAGATACATGTTGTATCCATCATATCCATTATGCCTTTACACATCTGTACTTTTTCGGAAACTGACCAGTATTTAGAATAGACAGAGAGATGATAGATAGACAGACAGACAGACAGACAGACAGACAGATAGCCAGTATTTAGAATAGACAGAGAGATGATAGATAGACAGACAGACAGACAGACAGACAGACAGATAGACAGATAGATAGATAGATAGATAGTCTACTAGTTTTAGCCAACTACTGTAGCAAAGCTCCTTTTACCTTGCGTGCTGTGCAAAATATTGCAGCACCTGCATGTTGTAGTGATTTCCCTCAAACTTGGCAGATGGTCCTCCCTGTCTCCCCTCCCCCTCCTCCACCGGCCTCCCATTACCCAGTATCTGGCACCTGAGTCTATAGGGAGCACTGCCATGCGATGCCCAACCAGCAGAGTCTCAACACAGCAAAAATAAATAAATTTTAAAAAAAACAGGCATCTCCGGGCTTGACCTCTCAAAGCAAATCACATGCATCTGAATCACAGGAGCCAGATCCCTTTTGAAGAGCAAGAGATGTTTCTCTCCCCAAGACTAATGTGAAAATATGCCCTGCAACTCATTTGCTATGTGTAATTTAGTGGCATGACTGCTAGCGAAACACATAACACAAAGGTCCTTATGGCGACCGTAGCCTCGCTTAGCGCTGATTTAATTATAAAGCTCTTGTCTTTCGAACACTACGAGGGACATTAATGGATAAACTAATAGCTTATGTACAACACGTCTATATCAGTGACATCTTGCATGTCACTGAAAAGATTTGCCTGTGAGGAAAAAGTTCACTGCACATGTCAAAGTGAGCAGTCCAGTTCATCTTAATACAGTTTAATTTGACATACTCTGCTTGACAAAATGAAATATTATGCCAAAGTGCAATCTCTACTAAAAATAAACAAAGGCTGAGCAAACAGGCTGGTCTCCAGGGCTTGAGATTGTTGTGCACATCTATCAAGAATCAGAAGTGACAAACAGACGAGTGCTTTTCCATACAGAAAAGAGCAGAATACCAACTACAGTACATTTATAAAAATGTGAGGGGTGGTTGCTTGCATAAAAGTATCCTTCACAATGCTAGCGTGTCGTGGGTGGTTGGTAGGGTGTTAAGGTGCTTTGACTGGTTTTTAGCGCAGTGCTATGTGGTTTTAGAAACACAGATAAATGGGTAAATAGATGTTTAGATGGATGGACACACAGACAGACAGACAGACAAAAAATATAGGGAAATTTTTATTCTGGAAGTGAACTAATCCTTTAACAGATACAGAGAAACACTAAACCATACAGTCTAAACACAAAAAGTAAATAAGTAAAATTATATATAATATTATAAAAATGAACATAAAAAGGACACACACATCAGATAGATAGGATAGATAGATAGATAGATAGATAGATAGATAGATAGATAGATAGATAGATAGATAGATAAGAGATGGATAGGTAGATATATTTGGTCCTAGAAAACAAATATATAATAAAATATATACTGTACATACTAAGCAGGTAAATAAAACCCTTGTGTAGCTTAGGGCCAAGTCAAGGAAGCAAGGCATTAAATCATCCTTAGAAAAGATAACATGGCCTTCTATTTCATTTCAATAGCTTTACGCACAGTCATTCTCTCACTCTTTGATGGTAAGATGGATCACACAGCACTCTGAGCTTTAGACCTTCACTGTCTGCTGATATAAATCTTACAGATATTTTAATTACCCAACTGGATTCTTATTATACAGAATGTATTAAAATTGCTCCAAGCCCGTGGAACTCCAGTCGACAAAGTGTTACGTGAAGAGAAGACATTATGTGAACACATTGTGTAAAATGCTTGTTACAGTATGTCACCTATTCAGTTTAATATTAAATAAATTGGTGTATAGTAACAATAGCAACTAGTTTGTGTAAAATGCCACATTTCTTGCTGTACCTGATTTCCCTTTATAGACTAAAGCTGGGAGGCCTGAAACAGTAGCATGTGCTCTGGCTTTGGTCCATGCTGATCTGTGGACCAATGGCAAAAAGCTGAGTCTGAAAATAGCCTGGCAGAAACCACAGTCCCAAATGGAGAAATAGCCTGCTAAGTTATTGCTATTAGCAAAGTGAAAAGGACAATGCTGACTGCAAAGCTAAAATGATCCTCTTTTGGATTCAAATGTGTCCCAAATGTCCAATTGTTATGAAACTGTGTATGGTCTTCTTTAGCACAACATGTACTGTATCTTGTTGATGGCTTTCAAGATACTCTACGCCTCTCATAAACTTCTGTGATGTTCCATATCCTTTTAGATGGAATTAAATCCATATACTATATTTTCAGGACACAGACTTTAAGCCTGTGTAATTGACTTTACAAAATCCATCTTTTAAATGTATTTAAAGTTCTGAGGAGTCACAGCATAATAATCCATATCATGTATTTTAGAAATATGTTCATGTTCCCCCATATTTCTTCAATCTTTTTTCGGTCCAATTCTGTTTCAATCTAGTCCTGATCTGAAGTGGCGTTTAGATTGGATTAAATCATGTTCCATACTTCAATCACGTCAATCTACAGGACTTCTGCTGATTTCATATATGGTAGTTTGCTTTGTTCAATAACATATTTTTGTTTTGATTCTGCTGCAAAAAGTCTAAGTGCTCATAACAGGCCAAAGATAGTTTAGCGTGTTCTCACACACAATAAAGTCCCCCTCCAAAAAAGAATAAAATAAAATACATAAAAATTGTTGGAATGAAGTGTGTATTGTTTTATGCGTTCACCATTTTCTGTAAGTCAAGAAAGAAAGAAAAAAGATGTCTTGATCTTTAGGTACCTGAATGAATTTGACCCACAATTACACTAAACCTTTAAAATCACATGAGTTTAAAAATGTTATCATATATTTTCATAATTAGGAATATATGTGAAAATGCACCAGCACAGAAACAGACAATACAATTATTTAGCACAGATGATAACATTCAGTCCCCAATATCGTCTTCAAAATATGGAGATGAAAACCACACTTTTAATTATCTACTTTCGAATTACAATTGAAATCGGTTACACATGAGTATCATCCGCAGTTGTTGTTTATTGCGATTTTAGACAACAGTCAACACTGATTTTGTTTTTGTAAAGCCACAAACCGACAGACTAGGTTTATAGTTCATACATACTGTACATTATTAATTGCATCTCTTATATTTAGCATAATTTAATCATTCAGTTCGCAAACGTGGCTAACATTTCGTTTAAACGTCTGTTTCTTGATCTGACCAGAGTGAAGAATCACAACAGCTCTCCTACTCTTCCAATCTGCCGTGTCTGTTCACTCCCACATCGGAAACATGATGAGGAGGTCAGTATGATTCGGAGAGGACGTCCTCACAGGCTTTGACTCTCCACTGTTCTGACATTAAGCTCATAAGAGTGCGACATATTGAAAAGGGGCTCAAGAAAACACGAACATTTTCATTGGACAGATTATACACAGAGTAGACAGATGTTTACAGGGCTTTGTAATATTTAAAAAATATATAAATAAACAGCCCAACACATGGTGTGTGGTAATGGGGGATTTTCCTGAAGGGCCCTGAGGCTGTCGCTGAAAATGAGATTAGATTGCAGGAGAGGAGAGGCCTCATCAGCAGGTTTACGTGTATGATAATCAAGTGAAAATATATGAGACTCTCATAGACTTTCTGAATTATGCATAATCAGATAAGGTGTATCTTGGGGCAGCATTACTTCTGCAGCATATGGTGCAGTGAGCTTTAGTATATTCCCTGCGGAAGCTTGGTATTAAGAACAATGTGCAGTGCTTCATTTAAACAGTCCTGCTTAAACTCTCGTCTGTGTAGACTTGCACTTCCGTCCTCCTTACGTAAAAATGTTTATTTAGGTTAACTTTCCCTTATTCACAGAATGGGCTTTTAAATAGAGGGGTGTGGAATATTCAGCTCTGGCAGATTACATTCTCTACTTTAAAACCTGCTGTAATATGGCGTTGAAATGCCCTTTCTTTTTACAGCATGATATATAGTTCCAATCACAACTCAGAATTTTACATTAAAGCAATATTTCAGTTTCAGTACAAGTCAAGCTCAATTGAGAGTATTTGTGGCATAATCATAATTACCACAAAATTACCACTTCTTTTCTTTTCTTTTTCTTTTTTTTTAACAAATATCTGTGTTACAGTGAGGCAATGTAAACAATATGTGTTAACATGATTTTAGTATAGTATAAGATTGTTTCGAAAAATGTGCCAAAGCAATTGAGAAAAACTGTAACCTTTTCTGTGTAACGTTATTTACACTTTTTTAAATTTTACACAACTTTTTTGCCATGGAAATATAAACCCAATAATCCTAAAGCAACTGTACAAATTATTATTTATATATATATATATTATACTATATACTTTATACTTAGTTTTTCTCGATTGCTTAAACACTATCACCAGGCTTTTGAACAAAAATTTCAAAACCATAACGCCATTTATCAAAAAGCACACCCATTTCCGTGTTTACTGTTTTGAGAATACGAGGCATAGTTTCAAGAAATGTGTTTAAGCAATCGAGAAAAACTCTAATATTTATATATATTATATTGTATACTATAAACAAGTTTTAAAAGAAGTGCTTCTATAAAATCACAAGCTTCATAGTAGCCTCCATTTTTGCTTTTGCTTTTTTCTTTTTCTTTTTTTAAAGAACAAAGGACGGCAACCAACATTGTGCCACCAATACTGTCGACTGAGCGCTCCGGGGGGTGAACAAAGGCCTTCTGTAGCGAATCGATGCGTTTTTGTAAGAAAAATATCCATATTCAAAGCGTAATAATCACTTGAATCTAGCTCGTCAACAGTTGTAAACGGAAGCAGTTCCGGGGGAATGACGTATGAAGTCGGCTTTGCGCATGTATTACGTTTTGAATATGGATATTTTTCTTACAAAAACGCATCGATTCGCTACAGAAGGCCTTTGTTCAGACCAAGTCTCAATAGTTGTGATAAACACTCATTTTGAGAGTGAATATGAATATTGACAAAACAAACTGTCGACTGACTGGGGATTAGCATTGCTAAAATAAGTCCATTCTTTCTGAGAATCCCAAAACAGTAAACTATAAACAAAGGGCAAAGCAAACAGTAAGTTTATCAGCAGCTTTAATGATAGATGTAGCTCATTTCTGCTTTATGTGGGGGCCAGCAAGTCAGGCACATTTCATTTGTAACCATAATGACATAAACATCAATCAGTCTCAAATGCTGCTTAAACGACTGTGTAACATTTACAGCCCTGTTAAAGAAAGATATATAACTTCTATAAAAGAAAGACCTTCTATAATAACATAAATCGCATAACTTTTCTTTAGCTGCCTTGCCATCGCTTTTATGTCGGTCAAAGGTATAAGCGCACATCCTCAGGAAAAAGAAGCTACCGGCATTCTGAAGAGAGGCATTAAAGTAATCAGTGAAATTTTAACAGATTCCAAAATTGCCGTGAACAACAACAGATTGAGACCCATAAAAGCTGTATAAAGCCTTTACAACCTACTGACATTCTGACATAATGGAAATATTTTACAATGCGTCCCCTTTATGGACCTCCATCCGCTATAAATTATATTATGCAAAAAACATCATCATCAGGGACGGCATTAACAGTCTTCGCTTAACAGGTTCGGTGAAAATTAAAAATGGGTTAGTTTGCTGCATGTAGCCTGGAACAAAATTCAATTTGCCACCATATTTAATGCTACATTTTTATTATCTTGCGAGCATATGCTGAAATAGCTACAGATGATGGAGCTAGCTGCTGGGCACAGTGATCACCATGACTTTCCATCTATATTTGAATAATAGAATTGGACAAATAGTTTGTGACCTTAGTCAAGGGCTTTGCTAGCAGTGAGGAAAAAACTAGCAGCAAACTGCAAACTGCAAACTGCAAACAGCGTTCGCCCGACAGCACTGAGCTGTGAATATGCAAAGCTCTCTTGTTCTTTGTGCAGGCTTTCAAAACAAAAACAGGAAATTGTTTGGAAACCTTTTGCCTCGTAGGGGCATCACTGGGCAGTGTCACAGACTGCTTAGGTTTGCAAAAATGTGTGATGCCTCTGTTTTAGTGGAGCATATGCCAAAATCTGCAAAATATGCAGAACAGTATTGTTTTTAGTGTCCTTTTATGGTGATGTCATTGAGGACACGCAAAAAACAAGCAGCAGTGCAAAACAGAATCATTTGTGACTCATAGTCCAGATGCCTTTGATATAGCCTAATACTAAAATATATTACAACAATGCCAAGTGGATGGAAGCATAAAAAGAAAACAAATCAATGAAAAAAATAAATAGGCAATTGCATGGACTGTACATTTTCACTTTCTTTCTTTTTTGCAATACTCTCCAAAATGGCGCCATGGTGAGGCGGAGGAGACAAATTGTTGAATAAAGTTGTTATTTTTGTTTTCTTTGTGCACAAAAAGTATTCTCGTAGTTTAATAAAATTATGGTTGAACAACTGATGTCACATGGATTATTTTAATGATGTCCTTACTACCTTTCTGGCCTTGATCGTGGTACTATCCTTGCTGTCTATGGAAGGATCAGAGAGCTCTCGGAATTCATCAAAAATGTCTTAATTTGTGCTCCGAAGATGAACGAAGGTTTGTTTGGAATGACATGAGGGTGAATAATTAATGACAGAATTTTCATTTTAGGGTTAATTGTCAGACTGCAGTTGGATTGATTACTTTGGGATTATTGTGATTTTTTTATCAGCTGTTTGGACTCTCATTCTGACGGCACCCATTCACTGCAGATGATCCACTGGTGAGCAAGAGGCAATGCTAAATTTCTCCAAATTTGTTAAGATGAAGTAACAATTTCATCTACATCTTGGATGTTTTGAGATTGAGTACATTTTCTGCAATTTTTCATTTCACACAGAATTTCTTTAGACACTGCAATGGATGAGACATGACATCACACGCAGTGGTACCTTTTTAAAAAGCAAAAATTCAACATATAATAAATAATGATAAACTATTATTATTACAGCTAAGAGGTCAGTTGTGACATATCAGTCTTCTATTGGTCACACATCTTCATCAAACCTGAACTTCAGAATGCAGTGAAATGCGAAACTTTTTCACATGAGCTTGCATTTTCAGTCGTCCATATTTGAATGTGTATGAATGGAAATCAATAGTATGAAAAGTGTACTCTAAATGAGAGGACGTGCCAACAAAAGACAGGTGGAAATGGAGGTGGGACTTGCGAGGGCTCATATGGACACTGAGGCGGTATTGACGGATTTATTCCATGCACTGTCACGGCAGGATGATTGGACATAATTACAGAAGGATCAGCATGATCGGCTGTCACTGATTTTGCTGACATCTGTCTGTGGCCTGCAAACGCATAATGACCAAAGCTTGAATCACCAAACAGATTTATTTTACAACAAGAAGAGCACAACAAATCTTATTTTAGAAGGGGCTTGGAACAAGGCTCAGACTTTGTGGAAAACATGAGTGGGTCTAGAAATGACACTGTGAACAGTATCCATTTCTAATTAGTTTCTGTAAAAGATTAAATAGTCCACATGACCAGTTAAGTTCTATAATTTGGTTGACCTGTCAGGATGATTCATGTAATAGGGCTAGTCTGATGCAGTTGTCAATAAGACCCTTTATAACATGAGCTGTCATAAGCTGTTTGTTTGGACATGGTATCCTTTACTAAAACCAATATCAATGAGGTCTCACAAGAAGGATTATTTACTTCAGGATATAACTGCATAGCTCGTAACAGCCAGTTTGGGATTAAGAAAATTAATTTCAGTTTGCAGCAGTGGACATCTTGTATACAATTACCGATAAATCAAACTAGAAGTGAAAAAAAAAAAAACTCAATACGTAACGCTGGAATACTTTGATTCGACCTTCATCTGAAGAGGCTCAGCTATTATCTCTTAGCTAAATCCTTTCTTCATTTCATCTTGGAGATCTGAACAAAATGCTTAAACATATGGCCCTAAATTACTGGCAATAACATGGTAACATAAATCTTTCAGATTAACACACCAGCTTGCATAATTTTTCCTTTTTCTTCCTTTTCTTTTCAAGCTGTCTTCATACATGATTAAATGTCAGATTTTCACTATCCTGTGTTCAAGGAAAGTCTTGAGTCCCTTGGCAATTTCCTTTAATGAAGCTCAAACTTATGAAATTAATAGAAATCTGCCCCTTTGATACTTCATGTACTCCGTTAAATTAGACTGAAGATTACAATATGACAACCACTTGATAATCTGCATTCTTTGTATTGTTTCATACTGCAGAATAGACTATATAGTGAAGGCTCATTTTCTAATAGCTAAAGATGAGAAGCTAACTGTCACATGCTTATTTTGGAGTTTATTCTTTGTCCCACTGCTGTTAGTGTGAATGATCTCCACTTTCAATTTACCATCAGAAGTGTTTATGACAGATCAGATATCAGCTTGCAACTGCATTTCAGTCCAGTTATTTTTGTTTTAATGTATCTGTGAGTCAATTAATTGTGTCGTAAAAGGCCACCGTAAACTGTGTGCTGAAGTTAATGAGTCTGACATTATCACATCATTACACCAGCTGGCATAATGGAGCATGTGTTGTTTGTCATAATATGCCATGCCATGCAGCAGTTATTGGCTGTTTACATTAGCAACTTTCTCAAGAACTTCAGAACCGTGAATAACCGTGAATTTCTCAGCAAGTCTTCATGAGTCAGATTTTGTGCCAGGTCTAGTGCCGGATTAGATTTTGAGATCTGTAACCATGATTTTGATACTTACCTGAAATGTTACATCTTGATCTTGAGCTTCAGGAATGTAATTGAGATATTTGATCTGTATTAAATGTAGATGCATGGTAGTCCTTTGGAATATCACTGACAACTACAGCTCACATAGCCAAACTGTCCAGTTTATACGTGAAATTCCTAGAGTAAATATTAATAAAAATGCAAATTCACCAATACAGCTTGTGCACCCATTTTTTTCTCATAAGACAAATTGTATCCTTCTATACTCAGTCAACTCCACTCACCATCAGTCTTGCAGCAGAGCACAGCTACACCCAGCACGCAGCACCACCCCACACCATCTCAAGGTCACTTCCTCCTTCAGCTTTGAAGGATGATGGGCAAGCCCAGAGTCTGCCTCAGTCTGGCCTCTTTCCCTTGAAAGATGGTAGGAGAGAGCGAGGCGAACCCCTGCCGCTCAATAACTGGTACCAAATGTTGCCTTCTAACAAAGGTGTTGACCCTTGAGCAGGCAAAGTCCCAGGGCACCTCACTGCAGAGCTGGAGGACAGGCAGACAGCTGTCTTCTGTCAGCCAGCTCCAGCTGAAGATCCCCCACCTTCCAGCTAACAGTGAGGAAACTTTCAGAAAAAAAGCGGGGTTTTGACTTCGTTCAAGACCAAGGCAAACTTTTATGAACACACTGAAGAGTTTCAAACCCCTCATCCTTTTTTTGTTTTGTTTAATGTATTAGTGATTACTGTATGTTTCTTTAGAGGTTTTGTTTATCTTGTACTTATGGTTATTTGTTCTGTTTCTTCATGTCATTCCAGACAGACTGGATGATGAAGAGTTCAGATCTCTGTGTGGAGCACTGGCTGTTGTCAGACTCCTTGTGCAAACAATAATCTCACTGGATTATTACAATTAATAGCAAAATTAATGTTTGGAAATGTAAACTGGTTATTATGGTTATTTGTACAGGTGTCTGGTTTGGATAAAATGAAGAAACTATTCTTTAATAGCTAGATATCAGAAGCAGTTCACAGACACATTCTGGGGACCCCAGAGACTTATATTACACATTGTAAAAAGGGGCATAATATGTCTCCTTTAAGTTACTTAAAAATAAGGGTTTCAAAAGGGTGTTTTCGCCATAGAAGAACCATTTTGGGTTCCCTGAAGAACATTTCTGTAAACATTTTTTTATTATTATTATTAGTGTGAAGAATATTTTAATAATCTGAAGAACCTTTTTCCACTAGAAAGAACCTTTTGTGGAATGGAAAGATTCAGTGGAATTAAAGGTTCTTCATGGAACCAAAGATGCCAATAAAGAACCTTTATATAAGAGTGAGACGGACTAATATCACATTATTCTCTCAGTATAAAATGGAATCCAAAAATTTTATCAGACTCTCTTGTGCCATTATTGCCCCACAAGCCAAAACTCACAGAATGAGCTCTATCATTCTTGATGGGAAGAAGCTGCATAATTAATTTGTATATCCAGAGTGACAGATGTTTGATTTTGGCCATAAAAGTAATTAATAAGGGGAGTCAAGAGAGGCAGATTGTTTGAAGATTATTTATGAAGACCTCCCTCTCCCCCTGGTGGTTGGGGGAGTGTCACCTCTCCTTCACGACCTTCTGTCTTCACCTGCTCCCTGAGACACAGATGTTTGTCTGAGGCAGATGACCCCAAACACACGTTTAGTATCTGTCCCTTAAGGGAATGGCCAACGGCAGCACGAAGAGAGAGTGAGAGAGTGAGGACTGTGCTAGGATTGCACTTCTGTCTAACCACAGGCATTACATAGGGCTTAAAGGGGTTTAATTCATATTACAATGGCACTACCTCTGCTTTTATTTGATCTGGAGGACCACCTGATTACTTGGAACAGAGTGGCTTAAGGTTTCAGAGAAATGTGGGACAGCTGTTGACGAGAGCCTTGTTGTGTGTGTGTGTGTGTGTGTGTGTGTGTGCGTGTGTGTGTGTGTGTGAGTGTGTGTGCGTGTGTGTGCGTGTGTATGTGTGTGCTGGGGCTGCAGCTCAGAAGGATGAATGAACAGAGGTGTGAAACATGGAGTGCGGAAGGTACTGAAGGTACTGAAGGTACTGAAGAATGAATTGGTAGTCTCAACCTGCTGTGATATTATGTACAGCACTTTCTTGATCTGGCAAGCTCGAACCTGATTTGCTAATTTTATGCAATTTCAGGTGTTGAGTTATTATCATTAACTAAAATGATTAAAAACATTTTTGTTAAATATATTTAAGCTGAAATAAAATAAAATCTACTTTAAAAGAATTAAACTAAACTCCTTCGCAATGAACTGAAGTTGAAGCACTAACATCACTAACTAGAAATACATAAACGCTAAAACTGAAATAAAATTGCAATACAAATATATTAAATCTAAATAATACTATTAAAAATGTATATTAATTATGTGTGTATGTATGTATGTATGTATGTATATTGAAAAAGCTCATTTGAAAAAACAAAAAAACAAAAATAAAGGTATATAAATTATACTAAAATAACCCTTGTGTTTAGTTTGTCTGGAAACACTTTTCAGGAAAAAAAAGCACTGGATTTGCATGACTGCAGATTATTATTTTTTCTTTAAATATAATTTTTTTTTTTTTATGCATCATTTTGACTAAACTATTGTTTTAACAACCCAACTGATAATCATCAAGTGGATCATGATTAAATATGAGACAATACACACACACACACACACACACACCAGACACACACACACACACACACGCTTGGAGTAAAAGCAAGCCTAATCAAATTCAGATCACTGTTTTGCAACAGCATGGTGGCCATAATTTATGCCTCAATCTCGGTTGGAACTTCTGCTTTTCTTTGCCTTTATTTTTGTGTGGCTGGCTGCGTGTGTGCGTGTGTGGCATTGATAATAATAAACTATAATGCATTCCAAACAGAGAGGACAGCGAGTGAATGTAATTTCCTCAATGTGGGGATAAATCAGGAGGCTGAGGGTTTTACTGGAAAGTTCTTGTGGCTATTCAAATCTGCTGCCACGATTGAAGCAATCAGAGTGGATCGCTGGGCCGTAATTTCGACAGAAGGTTAGCGCAGGTGACCCGCCACAATATGATCTTGTTTATAGGCGGAAATTGCGGCAAGATTACTCTCTGGGGTCTTATTAGACGGGGTGTGATTAAAGATGAAGCTTTGGTGTCTGACGTGTTGGGAAGCGGTGTCTGGAATTTCGATCGTTGTTTTATATGTAATGTGCTGGCATAAATTTTCTCAGACAACAACCCAGGTGGGTTTTGTTAGCTGGTTAGGCCCACAGTAAGAATTAGGGGCTTACATTAATTCAGAGGAGGGCTTCCATGCAGGATTATGAGCATTAGACAGTATCTAAATAATAACAGTGATAACAGAGACCATGCATAGACAGATAGTCCAGGATTAAGAGTCTACTGATCTCTCTCAATAATGACTTTTTTGGATAAGAGGGAACCCCCCAGCTCGATGGGCAGCGGTCCACAGCATATCAAGGTGTCATGGAGCCTAAGAGAGGCGGTGGCCTACATTCACCAGCCATCTGATACAGACTGGAATCTATTTCTGAATCACTGATTTCAAGGTTAAACAAGTTTCTGATTTATTTTTATGCCATGATATAAAAATGCATTGTGGGAGGGGCACACAGTAGTACATTAAAACCCATGTATTTGTGATTTTGTGACACTTGATTAAAAAGTACTGTACAGAACTGTACAATTAACCAGCAATGCATATGAAATTAACTGACCAGCGATAAATTACATCATACTTGTACATGGATTCAATCTATCAGATAAATAGAGAGATTAAATATAATGAGAAGAAGGTGATCATAAAAGGAACAATTTGCATACTAATTAACACAGCGTAATACACTTGCCAATATTCTTTAAACATGTCTAAGAAAAGGCATTGGGGTAATTTATTGAAGAATGATCTAATAATTAAGTCAGGACTGTGAGGTTTGATTGCATTAACATGCACACATTTTCACATGTTTTCAGAAAAGTACTTTTTGACTTTTAAAGTTGTGCTGAATTGTGCTCCATAACTCACTTTAATGTGAAGCTCAGGCACTTCATTCTGCACTCATTTCGTGGAACGATGCATTAACTTTTAATCAGAACTTCAGTGAGATGTTGTGCGTCCTTCATTTTTTTCTTGACTTAATGACAATAAAGAAAATACTGCAATGACATGCCACTAAATAAAATACAAAACCTGCCTTTTCCCCCCAAAGCAAACTGTCAACACCAAGATTTAGAGGCCTGAATCATGAAGATCATCATCATGTTCTTGTACAAGCCACTTCAGATGGTCAATGTAGCCTATGTTATCTGGAGTATTTATCTAATAAGGCCGTCAAGATTATGTGGAAACAACCAAGAAAAAAAAATGAAGACTAAAATGTCCTTTGATTGTAGCAGATGCACCGGCTTAAGCGAACCAGCAATCTCCGTGTTTAATGTGAGGAATACATCTGTCCATGGTTCAAGCCTCCTGCTCCTTCCTGCGACAGAATATCTGCAACTGCATGTTTCTCAGTAGCACAGCGTTAAACCTCTCTACAGCAATATGTAATTAAACTCAGACAGCATATTTCTAATCCTAAAGGCTATTATAGATTTACTTAGGCTGGGACATTGTCTGACCCTACAATAGCGTTTTTGATTCTCTCCGTGCTCACGATAAACCTCTGTGTGCAGTTAAATGGGTGGATAAAGAGTTTTAAATAGATGAGAGCTTGGGTGCCGGCCTTCGGTTTTGTATTCGGTCCAATGAGGATAGAGCTTATCACTCCACGCTCAAGAGTGTAATTATTCACAATGCTTAGCGTCTATAGCAAATGACATACCTGTGAACCTGTCTCCAGTCACATTATAGAAAGTCAAAGTGTAGAATATGTGTATATGAGGCTTTAATTACTGGATAGTCGCTTTGCACCTCTGGAGGATTACAGTACTGAGAATATATGTAATTATTAAGTGCTCTACATTTGAGCTGGGCTGTATCTGTGATTAAAACTGACCTATTCCTCAGACAAATTGCTTTGAAATTCGGTGAATACTTAAGTTAATTGGTACTTGTATTTTCTGGCCCTTGTCGCTCGGCTGTGTCCGTACGCACACAGAGAGTCGGAGAGGGATGATGTAACATTTAGCCTGCTTTTGACAGAAGGACCCTTTTCAGCTGGATTCATGTCTGGTATTGCATGTCGTGCTGAGCAGTTGGACTCTCCGTCCTTCTCTGTCACGCCGCAACCGGTTCTGGTCTCAATGTTAATGTATTCCCCCTTATTTGACTTTTTAATAGGCTTTTACCTAATTATCATCACATGGTCCAGAGCAGGGGTAGAGAGAGGAGACACAAAAGGAGGTCATCTTTGGCAGCGTTGGCAAGCAGCCTACACCCGAGCACCGTTACAGCGGCCATCACTCGGGCCAATGATAAATGTTCCCCTTGAACATGATGTCAATATGTTGATGTGCCTGCCTTTATTAAGACACCATCCAACTGATAACAAGTCCTGCTGCGTGTTACCAACATAAATAATTAGTGCAGAGACCAAGGAACGGCAGGTGGCTTTTGGCACAAAGAAATAATCATACTTGATGTGGAAAATAAAGTAAAAGGAGCCATCTGTTCCCAGCAGGGGTACAGGGAGAAAAAAACACGTTAACATATTGTCACTAATGTTATGAAATACACAGTTAATAATTCAGTCATGCTTCCTACTCTGGCCACTTGTTTAAAGAATATGAAATGAGTGAAGGTGCCCATCTTGATGCCTGAATTAACCTCAGTGTTCGGTGTTGTTGGCTCTTCCGGCTATTTTATTACTTGTTTGCTTGCTAAACAGACATAAGGAGGTCATGTCTGGTAAATATTATGATGCAAACAGCAGATCTGATATCATGTGACTCAATTGCAGCTCAGTTAGTACTAGTTCAGGCAATGGATGGAAAGTGACTTAAGTCATGTCACATGATGCAACCTGGGGGCAATTTTTATGACCTGTGGAAAAAGTTGCATGTGGATTGCTCTCCATGTCCTTGTTAGTTTGTTTGCAAGTGAAAATGTTCTTATTTAACATGACAATGCAGCAGCCAATATGGCATTTTTGATTGAGGCATCGCTGGTTGGTGCATTAGTTGGAGCCTGTCTGAAGAATACAGTCTTTAAGGGTGAAGAAATACAGTTTATATGACTGTAGTCAGAACTTATTATTGGTTTGATGTTACTGAAACAGAAGCTTTTCGAACAGTTTTAGAGATTATGGCCTTTCATGTTCATGTAGATAGGGATGATACCAGGATAGTCAGGGCATTTAGCAACTTATTCCATTGAAGACATTGGTCATCATACAGTATATTAAGAAATAGTTACAAGTTGCAAAGTTTAGAACTTTGTGCATAAAGTGCTGACTTTACATTTTCACTGATGAAATGCTAGATAAAATTGCATTTTGTATTTCTGCAAAAATGCATTAAAGTGTAGCTGCATTTTGCCATGAATTACTGCATATTGCAAGTAATTCATCCAGTCCACAAAATAAGCCCTATACTTTTGAAGAGAGCAATTCACTTGAAGTCCTCCATTCACTCAAATGACAATGTGGTACCGTGTTTTACAGTAGTTCAAGAGAGCATGGTTGAGTTTGGTGCAGAAAACTGCAGGGACATCCTTCCTAACAAATGCTGTGACATACCGCAGGTCCTCTGAGGCGTCCTGGAAACCAAAAGGAAACACTCCTTTGCCCAGGAGCAAAGAAGCCATTACAGCCTGTAGTGGAAGATTTAATAGGTGTCATAATTTATCATGTAAAGCGAAAACTGTTTCTTAATTAAGTACGTGCGTTAATGAATTTTTTAATTTGCTCGCTGTAAGTACTTTGCTATGCTAATTGCAATATTATTCACATTAGTTATCGGCTATTGCCCTTGGCTATTTGCTGTAGTAGGAGAGGGACCTTTTTCGTCCTCCTATCTAAAGTTCATTATCTCATCAAACCTGAACAATTTTAATTTCAGGACAACGATCTCTTCTGGAATTTTGCTCCTAAAGATTCAATTTCTTACTGTAGGACACAGACCAGTACAGCTAGTGTTTAATTAAAAGTTACAATGATTTAATTTATTTATTTTGTGGACCAGTCATTTTTATAGTTCATTAGAGTGGCTGGGAAATGTTTCAGATGGCAATATGGGCGTTAGTGTGAAAAACCATCATAATCCTCCAAGTAACCCATATTCAAGTCTTTAATGTAGTGACCAACTGAATAATACCACAACTGTGCTTCTGTGTCAAATCCTTCTAAAGTAATATATTAAATAAGGCTTTGTCCCCAACATCCACTGACACAGCTTGCACCGGAAAGCCCTATATGTTTTCTGTCATGGCTTTGCACACAAGTGCATCACTCAGCGAGAAAACCTGCCCCACTAACGCTGATTCCAAGATGCTCAAACCACATGGCAGTATTAGGAATGGAAAAAAAATCTGTGAACATTACCCGATAATGTTGTAGAACCATCTGCAGAGAAATGTATTTAATATTCAGTGGGGATCCTACTCACTGACATTAGGAGCCCCATAATCCCTTGTAGATTAAATTAAATGTAAGCTCTGAGTATTTATCTCAAGCTATTGTTTTCATCAGCACTAAAGATATTGTTCCCCGCCCCATAATACCGAACAAGGCTGTTGTCATCCACAACCTCTCGCTGAAATGCAATTTTATTCCAGCTTTAATCTCTCAACAACATGTTAGTATTATGTTTTTTTTTTAACTACACTTCACTTAATGGTGGAAAAATATGCATTTTTGGTATTAAAATAAATCTTCTGTTACAGTAATCTAAAAGCAGAAGGAACATTACACATAACAGCAATTTATCAGCTCTCACAGTGGAGATTATGATATTGGAATAACTTTTATTTATTACTTTGAGTAAGACTCTTCTTTTAAATTGCAATTGCTTTTATTTGAATCTAATGCCATTGAGAGATGTTTACAAAATGTCGCAGATGTCATTAATGCATTTTGTCAAATTAAAACAATTTTAAAAGAGGAAGACAACAGTTGTTGTTAGACTTTGAATATGATTTTAATGTCTCCAACGACCAACTTTGTGTAATGTGGTGTTTGGGTTTTGTCATGTTCATGTTTTCATGTCTTTTATTTTGTAATTGTTGTAACCCGCTGTCAGTGAGTCTAGTCTGTTTATGCCTCGTCAAGTCAAGTCTGTGTCTCTAGTCTTCGTCTGTTTGGATTATTGTTTGGATGTTTGGATCACCTGTAAATAAACTGCACTTGGGTTCTTCACTATGCTCGCCTTCAGTGGACTGATTCATTACACTTTGTCATGTTTTATTGATTAAATGTATTAATTCGGAATGGGACATTACTTGCGTCATAGTTTATATCATATAAAGTAATGTTTTGAACAAACCTATAAAACATGCAAAAACTATAGCATAAGTCCAATAAACCTTCAAAATTTTGGTTGTTCAAAGGAAGACATATAGCATCAAAATTCAAACTTGAAAGTATCTTGCACAAGGGTTGAATGGCATAACTTTACATTATGAAAATCCCCCACAGTGCTTTAAGCATATTTTGACGTGTTTTGTCACTGCTGCTTACATTTCCCTCTCAAATCCTGTCTCAGTGAAGCCCAGTGTGGCTGATCAAGCCATTCTAACAACTGGAAGACATCACAAGTTAAACACTCATTATTTTAATTTGATGCTAATCATGTGTTAATGAGACTAATCCTTGCAATGATTCAGGTAATTTGCTTAATGGCTGCCCAGAGTACAGATTACGGTAATCAGTCACGTTTGATAAGACGTCTGTAGCAGAGAGGGGAAATTCTCAGGTATGAAAGTAATTCAACTGTGATAAGATCAATTTTGCACTCCTTTTATATCCAACCCAATTCAAACAGATAAATGTCATAAAACTAATTGATCATTTTGATTACAAGTCAGCTGAAGCTTGACCATCACCACTGTCTCTTCTTCCATACAACTGCAATAGTTTATGCAAGGAATAAATGCACTGTAATATTCATTAATCAGACATTGCTTTATGGTGACACCATGTAACATTTAAGTGGCATATTTCCTTACCAATTATCAGTTCAACACTTAAGGTGTTGAATTTAATGATCAAACTTTTAATTTCCTGGCCTTTGTGAGCATTTTTGGAGGGTTTTTTTTTTTGAGACTTTGTTGAATTATGAAAAATGGCAATTCATAAGGAGGCCAAAGACAAGAGCTTAAGCAGAATGGATGGTTGTTCAGAAAGCTATAGAGAGCACTGCCTCTCTGGAGATCCAGAGGAGTAAACACCCCTGTGCTGACAAATGACAGCAGCATAATGACCCATAAGCGCTAACAAATATAAATAGGTGCTGCTTACATTTAACTGTCAACAAAACAAATGCTTGTTAGGCGTTTATGAGTTCCCATTCGAATGATGAATATCTTAATTATCTCATCAGTGTTGCAAATCTGAATATTTTCCAGACTTCAGTTTTATTTATTTGCAGGATTTTTTTTCTTCATTTTGATGACAAAACTTACAGAGAACAAGATGGCTTAGTTACTATAAATCTTTTTTGTACAAAAAAATATTAAACAAACATGTATTTTACAATATATTCTTGGAGATTTTTTGTTGGGACTTTGTTGAATTATGAAGCATGGCGATTCATAAGGAGACCAAAGACAAGAGCTTAAGCAGAATGGATGCTTGTTCAAAATGGAGACACAGATCTGTGCCCTGCTGTAGTGAGCACTGCCTCTCTGGAGATCCAGAGGAGTAAACACCCCTGTGCTGACAAATGACAGCAGCATAATGACCCATAAGCGCTAACAAATATAAATAGGTGCTGCTTACATTTAACTGTCAACAAAACAAATGCTTGTTAGGCGTTTATGAGTTCCCATTCGAATGATGAATATCTTAATTATCTCATCAGTGTTGCAAATCTGAATATTTTCCAGACTTCAGTTTTATTTATTTGCAGGATTTTGTTTTCTTCATTTTGATGACAAAACTTATAGAGAACAAGATGGCTTAGTTACTATAAATCTTTTTTGTACAAAAAAATATGAAACAAACATGTATTTTACAATATATTCTAATCCGTAATGGTTATAATAACGTAATGAATGATGCACATGACAATTTTAATTGAAATTGAGCTCCTATTACAATACATATGTGAGAACAAGGGCATATGCAAATTTGTCCCCAAACAAACATATAGAAACAAAGGGGATTTGCATTGTATTTTAACCAGCTTCCTGCAGAACATACTTAAGAGGTGACAATGAAGAGCATTTGTCACATAAATTAAGGGATAACCTATATTTCCCTTTTTAATCTTGCCTAAAATGGGTAAATGCCCATATAGGGTCTTAAAGATCCTTTTCAACTCGATATCTCACTGTAATGCTAGTCTATTGTGCCGGGCTGAGGCTTACACTTCTTAGCATGCTGAGTGACAATGGACTTATGTGGCGTTCAGATCTGGCAAAGAGGCTTTGGTGTCACAGATTGCCACACAGCTCTGATATCTCACTGTGGCTGATACGCTTTGAAGCCTTACATGCTTTCAGCGGCGCTCTAGCATGAACCGTGTCCAAGCTTCCCACTCTGATAATGGAAACAGCCCCAATATCCGAGCTCTCATTGACTAACAGAGCAACCGCTAACACTAGTTATTATGGAGATTACAAAAATGAACCCTAAGCCTGTAGTTTTAATTCACATTATTGTTAGACAGCTAGATCTCTACTTAGAAGCGCATGTAGATTATAAAAGGGCTATATCCATTAAGTGGATCAGTACAATTTATAATATTACATTTTCTCTGCTTCAAGTATAAAATGTAAATTAGGAGAGTGTTTCCGCATGTACCATTATTTGTACTTTTCTTGGGGTTGTATGGACATTTGAATGTGTGAAACTACAAAGAGCCCACAAAATATAAATTATATTCTGTAAACCATATTATCACATGGCTCTCTATATAAAGTTGGATAGGCCTATGTGCATGTTGTATATTATCGCCCAGCTCTTATGATAAATGTGACTGTAAATTATAAAGATTATAATTTCACTATAATTTTCATAATTTTCTGCAAAGGTGCTTTAAAACGGTGTATTGTGAAAGAGCACTACATACAAATAAAGTTGACTTGCTAAAATGAGAATAACACTAAATATCAGCAAAATGACAACAATCAAATACAGATACCAAAAGATAGAGAGAGAGAGAGCTCATAGTGTTACATCTTCTTACACAGGCTTCCAGTATTCATACGTTTTTATTTATATGCAAATCTTGTGTTTTTCTTAAAACACATTTATATGTAAAATATGGATATGAAAGAAAGTTTAATGTAGTTATAGGAAAAGTAAGGATTATGTGCATGAAATAATCTCTTGAGTGCATGTTGTAATGAGGAACTTAAGTTTACTGTTTTGGATGAATTTGTTTTTTATGAGGGTTATATAGCCACCATTATCTTAAAGCTGCAGTCCGTAACTTTTTTAGGTTGAAAATGATCCAAAATCAATATTTGTGCAAGTGCATAACCAGCCAGTGTTCAAAACCATCGCCTTACTTTAGCTCGATTCACATTGGTTATTTTATAATAATGTTTTCTAATTTGAGTGGTACTGGTAGGAATTCACGGGAAATTCGAGCATGCCGCTGCGTCATTACGTCTGTAAACATAAAGAAGTTGTCCCGGCAAATAGGATATCGCATGTGAGGATCCTGCAGGTGGCGGATCGTTTATAGCCTTTTCTCACAGCAGTTGGAATAATTACATTTATCATTTTGATGTCGGATTGTAATCCAGAAAGGATTATGTGTTTATGTGTTTACACATGTGAATGAAATTAAATTATATTCCAGTTTTAAATGTGCATCTGATTACAGCATACGTGGGATTACACAACATTTGTTTTTTAAAGAGAACCAGTTCGAAGGAAGAATAATTTGCCTTTTGGGTTAAAATCATTTCTTTATATGAAATTCGAATGGTATGACAATTAAGAGATTAGACTGTACAGAAATTGAAATCTACACGCTAATACACAATATACACATAGGCACACTGATGTTGTTAACATTAACAATTTGAGAAAAAAGTATAACAATAATAATAATTTGAACGGTTTGATGTGATATGAGCTAAGTGATTGTTAGATTTAATCACCATTGGTAGCGGGATTTATTGTAATGCTTTTTTCCTCATTTGGTCAGAACAAACGTAGCATACTTGTTACTTACTTGTTCAGATGACAATATCCGGTGAAAATGCTTATTTGGGTCATTTATTCCAAGACTTAGGCTAGAATCTGTGATTCCGAAGTACAGTAAATATCCACACCGGTGCGGTGACTGACAGTCACACATTTACTTTAAAACATTAGATTCAACGTGATGGAGCTGTGCTGACGCACAACCCACGCAAGGAAGATAATTGCGCAAATAACTGCAATTGCAGGTTTTCAAACAGAGATGACGACAAAGAGGCAAAACTTATGGACTGCAGCTTTAACAATGCCAATCTGTGAGAGGAGCTTCATGTTTTCTTCTAAAGATGTCAACTGGTGACCAACAGAGTGATGAATGAGGGTTAAATTCAGATTTAACAAAACAGTAAAGTTATGCTACATGACTTTAGCACAAAGAGACTAGTTTTTTTTTCTTTTTTTCTTTCTTTAGCACAATAGCTAAGTATCCAGAAAAAATATGTTAAATGTTATCTTTTGAATGACTTGAATTGATCTTTCCAGGATAAACATCCTAGATTGAGGTAACATCATTATGTCTGCAAGAGAAATATTCAGCATGACAATATATTGAGTTTATTGAGACAATGACATGAGTTTAGACTGACAACAAAGGCACTACATTCATCATGTTTCACTGTGCTAACAGTGTGAATGCATCCACACCAGCCCTTCCACTGACTGACTGCCAGTTGTATGGTTCTACCTCAGACTGCAGTAGTTTATGAAGCCATCTACTGATTGGAGTTGGTATTGCACCTGCAATCATTTTACTGTTGTTCTCTGCTCGGTGTAGTTCCCACTTGTATTAACAAGAGTTCTTGGAATAACATGCATCATAATCTGCAACATATTCCCTTCATAATCTAAAAAACACCTAAAGAGGATGAATATGAACCTCTTCTTTAAGCTGCTTTCATACAGGCAGATGAATGTAAATGGAGCAATTACTATATTGAGGTCATGATGGTAAGAACTGGATCATATTCCTTTGAGAGGCCCATCTTTATGTAGAGGGACACAGGGAAATTGTGAACTTAATGTTCTGAACGATTAGTAAAAAAAAAAAAAAAACTCTGAAAACCTTTGCTTGTGTTAAAAATATGTGAGGCCAAAATAAGAACTACTACTACTACTACTGAATATATAAATGACTAAAAAATAAACATAATACTAAAGTATTTAGAAATAGTTTTCTTAAATATTAAGACAGCATAAAATTGTAGTTTGGATGTCTGTAATATCCACATAGGAGTAACATAGGTAACTTGTTCTCTTTCTTTCATATTAATAAACTTCTATTAAAATAAAATAAAATTCTATTCTAGTAATTCTTTATTTATTGTATCGGTTTAGTTACATCCTCTCACGGCATTGGATGTTTAGCAATGCCAGCGAAATCATCCTTCCCTGAAGCCTTAGAAATGTAAGGGTAAATCTTTAACCAAATATCAGTATGTTAACAACATGAAAATGAAGATAAAGTAAAAATACAGGGGTTTTTTTTTTTCATTAAATAAAAATGGCAATCACAAGCAGAAACTGATTCTCTTCTAAACTGTTTTACAATTAAAATAACTAATTCAAAATCAGCACATGTTTTATGTGTAAACATGGTAAGCTTAGTTGTAAATGTAGGATTCCTTAAAAGTAATTAATTAAGTATGGAAATGTCTGCAAAGGTGGTACATCATCTTATGCAAACACATAATGCAATCCTAAACTGTGTATATTTTCAGTACAAAAAAGTGTTCAGGCTAAGGCATTAAGCAGAATTTTACAGTTAGCATTATACATGCCCATTTAATTTGATCACATATTCATACAAAAAGAAATAATTCTGTATTATATATGACATGTTTTTTTTTTATGTATTATGAATTGAAAATATGGGGACTTTGTTTGACTGGATGCTTTTATAATTTATGCAATGAATAATGACTGCATAGCATAAACAATGACCTCTCAAACAAATGTCACAGCAACTTGTGAAACTTATCCATCATCCTTGTTCCCATGAAGACTCCAGCTCATCTAACTTAGAGTTGAATGGATGTATTATACTTTCTCCTGTGTTGTGCAACCAGAGTTGAAACTCTCTGGATTGCATGCTCTTAACAGGACCTCAGTACTCTTCTGAGTCTGCTCAAGAAATATTGCTGTGCGTCACAGTAGTGAAGGCTGGAAGAGAAAAGCCTCGAGGGGAAACAGGAGTCTGTTTGTCAGAGGAATAATGACTGCATAGCATAAACAATGACCTCTCAAACAAATGTCACAGCAACTTGTGAAACTTATCCATCATCCTTGTTCCCATGAAGACTCCAGCTCATCTAACTTAGAGTTGAATGGATGTATTATACTTTCTCCTGTGTTGTGCAACCAGAGTTGAAACTCTCTGGATTGCATGCTCTTAACAGGACCTCAGTACTCTTCTGAGTCTGCTCAAAAAATATTGCTGTGCGTCACAGTAGTGAAGGCTGGAAGAGAACAACCTCGAGGGGAAACGGGAGTCTGTTTGTCAGAGAAAGTACCAGAGCCTCAACCTGTGTCACTTTGGATTCCTCCACACGCTACATGATCCTTCCCATTCCCTGCTAGCCTGGAGACAAAAATCCGGGCGGAGAGGCCCGCAACAACACATAGACGTGACAAATGATTGATTCCTTCCTAATTCTCTCAAATAAGATGTGTGGGGATGAGAAGAACGATAAAGGGCAGGGAGAAGCGGAGAGTGGGCTGAAGTGGAGAGTGATTAGTAATGCCACCCTCTGTCAGGTAAACTCCCTGCTTGTAGCTAACTGGACATGTCAGGCAAGCTAAATGTTATGCTGTCAGCCTATGACAATGGGGTTAAAGATGTGGCCTAGAAATGCTGGGCTAGGATGGGATGAGGGGGAACAAGTCATTGTTCTGTGAAACATCATGCTAATTGTCTGAAGGGAAGATCTAGTCGTGAACACGAGGGAGGAGAGGCTAGAACTTTGAAACAAAGTAAGAGAGAAGAGCACTGGTACATTTCCTTGAGCCCATGTTTTCCCACAATCTCAACAACAGTGGATGAGTGAAGTAGCTGAGCTGGCAGCGAGTCTTTCTGAGTTAGCAGCAAGTCAATTCTGTTCAGTTTTACTATGAGGAATGGAATTACAAAAGCCACTGAAGGCACCATTGTATGTAAAGACGTCAAGTAAGTAGATTTAGCTAAATATATTAGGCTACAATGCGTGTTTTTTCCCCCTAAATGATTTAACACTAATGATTATATCATTTTAACCAAGTTATCAAATATTATCATTAACATTATCATACTTTTAGGCCTTACAGAGAATTGCATCAAGCTGCCAGCAGGCTGTCCAGCTGACAATGAATCTTTGGCCAGGTTGCCTTATTCTGGTACGAAGTGCAAAGTCGCTGATAACAGCCATCCCACACAACACTTGACCAGTCCAAACATGACTGCTAAGATGCTTATTTCAGTGATTTTTATAGAGTCTGACAAAGAAGTATACACGTTTTGAGGCATCAGGTGATTCAATTCAGCTTTATTTCAGTTGTTTACTGTCCGTTTTTAACAGTACAAATCACTCCAAATGAGCCTTACTGGTGCCTTAAAATCTAGCAAGCCAAAAGTGACAGAGGAAAGAAGAAAACCCTGTATTTTGCTTTAAAATCATATTCATAGTCATATTAAAATATTCTTACCTTAAAAAGAATGCTTTCAAGGTGTGCTTCTGTACTTCTGTTTAATATTATATTAGATTTAGTCAACCTGTGCACTGCTGTACTCCCTTTCCATCTTGAAAAAGACACAACTTATGAAGGAAAATTGCATTGTTTTATCATCAAGTTTTGTAATTTTTAATGTTTAGTCCAGATGTACTTCATTGACAATATAGATTAAAATTGTGTATGTCAGTAGATAAAACATTTAATGTAAATGTAACATGCAAGTAAGTAGATTTAGCTAAATATATTAGGCTACAATGCGTGTTTTTTCCCCCTAAATGATTTAACACTAATGATTATATCATTTTAACCAAGTTATCAAATATTATCATTAACATTATCATACTTTTAGGCCTTACAGAGAATTGCATCAAGCTGCCAGCAGGCTGTCCAGCTGACAATGAATCTTTGGCCAGGTTGCCTTATTCTGGTACGAAGTGCAAAGTCGCTGATAACAGCCATCCCACACAACACTTGACCAGTCCAAACATGACTGCTAAGATGCTTATTTCAGTGATTTTTATAGAGTCTGACAAAGAAGTATACACGTTTTGAGGCATCAGGTGATTCAATTCAGCTTTATT
Organism: Sinocyclocheilus anshuiensis; assembly: GCF_001515605.1. NCBI lineage: Eukaryota > Metazoa > Chordata > Actinopteri > Cypriniformes > Cyprinidae > Sinocyclocheilus > Sinocyclocheilus anshuiensis. Next base: position 294,682 of record NW_015551200.1, on the reverse strand, counting down.
TCAGTTGTTTACTGTCCGTTTTTAACAGTACAAATCACTCCAAATGAGCCTTACTGGTGCCTTAAAATCTAGCAAGCCAAAAGTGACAGAGGAAAGAAGAAAACCCTGTATTTTGCTTTAAAATCATATTCATAGTCATATTAAAATATTCTTACCTTAAAAAGAATGCTTTCAAGGTGTGCTTCTGTACTTCTGTTTAATATTATATTAGATTTAGTCAACCTGTGCACTGCTGTACTCCCTTTCCATCTTGAAAAAGACACAACTTATGAAGGAAAATTGCATTGTTTTATCATTAAGTTTTGTAATTTTTAATGTTTAGTCCAGATGTATTTCATTGACAATATAGATTAAAATTGTGTATGTCAGTAGATAAAACATTTAATGTAAATTTAACATGCATTAAAGCATTGTTTAAATGTGAAAATTCTCCTGATGTATGCATCACTGGTCATAATTTTAGTACTGGTTCTTGAATGAAGTTCATAAAGAGCTAATATATAGAAAGTTTGTATTCATTCTAGCTCTCACACAAGCCACTCTGGGTCTAGTGTCTTCTTGGCCAATATTCTTAATAGCGGTGTTTAGGAAGTCAGGTGTCTGAATAACACAACAAAAAATTACATATTAATGGAATGTTGATAAATCAAATAATCATAAATGCATGCATTGTTTTGTAAATGCAACTTCAATATATATCAAAATTGTGAAGGCAGCGCATAAAGAGCTAATATATAGAAAGTTTGTATTCATTCTAGCTCCCACACAAGCCACTCTGGGTCTAGTGTCTTCTTGGCCAATATTCTTAATAGCGGTGTTTAGGAAGTCACGTGTCTGAATAACACAACAAAACATTACATATTAATGGAATGTTGATAAATCAAATAATCATAAATGCATGCATTTCTTTGTAAATGCAACTTCAATATATATCAAAATTGTGAAGGCAGCGTGAGACCTGAGGCTTTTCAACCTTCACCTAACAAGTGTCTCCACTGGTAAACCACAGTCGGTGTACACAAATTAACACAATTTAGGTAATGCCAAGTTCAATTCTTTGTTTGCGGTAATATTTCTGAATCGTTTAAATATCCAGTCATTCGAGCGAGCTGGGGAGAAGGAGTGAACTAATAGTTCATTTCTGGTGTCCTTTTGCAGTGGCCATTGGCTGGGCAAACAGCAGATGTGATGGACTGGTTTTAAATTGCAGATGATAGATGCAAATTGCTGCCTTTGACCACTTTCCAGTGTCCAATCTGACTGCGAGAGAGGTCTTGATTTCCTCTCTTAGCATAGGAAGGGCTCATAAACCCAGGATGCAGCAACTTTTCAAGAGATCTATTAAGTTGCTTGATTGACCCTTCTGGTGATCAAGTTGTTATTTGTGAGATACTTATGCAGCATTTACTGCAAAGATTAGAATTTCAAGATGACCGTTCCTATCATGGGTGTCTAGATTGAGGTTGATTTGTTTTAAATGCTGCACAGACTCAAGTCTTTATAAATGGAATGTACTGAACGGCAACAAAACTCCTGGAACAAAAGAAGCTAAATAAATTAGGTAATTGTCGATCATATGATGTTTGATATGCAAAGACTTTTAAATGTTCTAAAGTCTGCAGCCACAAAAATAAAAGCTACTGTATGTGGAGTAACCGTCATTTGCTGGCGATCCCCTTCACTGAATCCCATTCCGATGAAACCCTCTATATCCATTTTAAGCCTGACTCTTCTGATTAAACTCCTTTACATGATGAGTGTGTGGGGGTGTTCAGGGGAGGTGATTTTATAAAACGGTGATAAGTGTAATTACTCCTGTTGCTAATTGTTCTTGTAAAATTGATGCACTTGCCGTCATTAGCAAGTCGCTGCACCACCGCTAACGCTAGCCCCCACCCGATCAATTATTCAGGCCCATTTGCCTTTGAATCTGTCACTGACACTTTACATTGCGAGCGCTAGCGTGTAGCAGCACTTGGATACATGGTAGACAGGGGCAGCCCCCCTGAGAGAGCTACTTTCAAGAAACCTATTTCCTGTAGAGCGCTGGGTGTACTTTTGACATGTCACTTAAAATCAGAAGGAACCTCTTCAGAGAGTCCATGTTCCCTTGTCTTAAATAAATCAACACATGTCTGTTGAAACTATACACCCCTAGGTCTTTTCAAATGCAGCAGGCATGTGAAATACAAAAGCAGTTTAGACACTGATTAGTGACACATTATAGCTGTGACTATGTTTTTTAAGCATTACATTGGGCAGGTTATATCTTCACCTCACTTTTGTCTGTGGAACATTTAGAAGATATTTTGAGATAGCAACTAAATACTTTTAATTTTAGCAAAGAAATACAACTTTAATTATGAAGTTAATTTTATTTAATATATATTTAATTAACTCAAGGTTACATAGAAAAATGTTATGAGGTTTAAGAAAATTCTATTTGTAAGTGCCCTTTTTGGATGACATTTTCAGATCGGCTCTAAAAATAAATCATTTTGCAACTCCTTTGAGGGTGTTGTGGCATCTACTGGTTACTGGTGATCATCAGGGTGGTGAATGGCTGCTGGTTTGATAGTAAGAAGTGAGCTATCATCATTGTGCCTTTGAGCAAGACACTCAGCCCCAGGGCTCAATGAGTAAAGTACTTTTTAACTGTCCTTCTCAGATCAAATTTAATGATTTAAAACACAAGCATAAATGACGATTTAATCCAGAGGTTTTTAAACTTTGTGAAAAATTAAATTAACAAAAGAATTAGATTGATGCGTTTTGTTAACAAATCATATTTTAAGCTGGTTCTTTGAACCAGTTGGTTTAGTTTACAGTTCAGATAAGTGGTTGCTAAGGTGTTTTTTTTTACTAGCCCATCAACACAACCTAATTTGAAGTCTCTATGATGAGGACGAGTGTGATTATTGACAGGATGTCTACATTTTTACATTTTTCTGTAGAGTTTTACATGTGTGACCCTGGACCTTAAGTAGCACGGATATATTTGTAGCAATAGCCAACAATACATTTTTCTTTTATGCCAAAAATCATTAGGATATTAAGATGAAGATATGAAGATATTTTGTAAATTTCCTACCGTAAATATATAAAAACTGAATTTTTGATTAGTAATATGCATTGCTAAGGACTTCATTTGGACTTTAAAGGGTTCATTGGCAAATTCTTTAAATATAAAAAACGTACTTACAGTCTGTGAGTCAGAACAGCCAGCATTGTAGTCTACTCTCCCAGGATCAGGAAACAGTCCTCCATAAAATTTGTTGTACACATCTGAATATTTGGGTTGAACTGGTCTGGAACAGTGTTGTAAACACAACTTAACCACTGATTTCTAGTCTAGTCTTTTCAAAGTAGTTTTGCTTTCAAAATCGAAACACAGCGTCACACACGGCAGGCTTGAGTGAGCGGCGGCCGGCGGCTAGAGTGAGGAACGGCCGGCGGATTCGACGAAGGAGCGGCCGGCGGGCTTGCGGCAACCACATGTGACGACCCCGGGCTGGACTCCGCTTCGTCCACGGTGAAAGACGATCCGACGATCCACAGCACTAAGTTTATGTATTTCCTCAGCGACCAGCACGGATCAGCTCTAGGCATGACAAAGCGGATATCGTCCTCTTTTGGGAGGCCAAACAAAGTAGTTTCGCTTTCACAACGAAACACGGCGTCTCCACGGCATGGCGGCAGCAACAATACTACAGTGAGAATAAAATGTTCATTTAGTTTAAAATAAAGTACTTAAATAACTAAAACTAGATAATACAGATGTACTTAAAAAACTAACACACAGCAAATTACTAACTTCAACTAAAAATGAAAAAAAAAAACTGAAAATATAACAAAATAAAATAAAAAAATGTAACTAAAACTATTATAGTATGTAATAGTATACAATAACAGTGGTGCCATAATCCATATATTCACTGAATGCACTTTCCATTGTATGCCATCTCTCATATTTAAAAGCCATGCCATCTTAGACCTTTCTGCAGAGTCGGTGGGCATTACCGAAACCTTCTAGACCTTTCAGTATGCTAGACTGTGACACTGGACCAAGTTAACTTAGAAAGCTGAATTGGAAAAGGTCAGTGCTGCGTGTGTGTCTGTTTGCGTATGCGTGTGTGTTTTCGCTCCGCACTAACAGACAGTGCAAGCTGGCAGGACGGCAGTGGATCCATGGCAGCTGTTTTGTTCAATGTTTCATGCTCTCAGCCACAGCTGCTCCAAATGAGAGTTAATATTGCAGGGGGGCCCTTCCACTCCGGACTGGCCTTGTCACATACACTGAGTGTCAGCTCCTCTCCCTATGACACTGGCTGAGAGGACACTTCTCTCCCTCTCTCCATCTCTGGGAGACAGTCAAGGAGTCCGTCTGTCCTCTCCGATCTGGTCTGGGAGAGGAAAAACAAAGTAGTTTCGCTTTCACAACGAAACACGGCGTCTCCACGGCATGGCGGCAGCAACAATACTACAGTGAGAATAAAATGTTCATTTAGTTTAAAATAAAGTACTTAAATAACTAAAACTAGATAATACAGATGTACTTAAAAAACTAACACACAGCAAATTACTAACTTCAACTAAAAATGAAAAAAAAAAACTGAAAATATAACAAAATAAAATAAAAAAATGTAACTAAAACTATTATAGTATGTAATAGTATACAATAACAGTGGTGCCATAATCCATATATTCACTGAATGCACTTTCCATTGTATGCCATCTCTCATATTTAAAAGCCATGCCATCTTAGACCTTTCTGCAGAGTCGGTGGGCATTACCGAAACCTTCTAGACCTTTCAGTATGCTAGACTGTGACACTGGACCAAGTTAACTTAGAAAGCTGAATTGGAAAAGGTCAGTGCTGCGTGTGTGTCTGTTTGCGTATGCGTGTGTGTTTTCGCTCCGCACTAACAGACAGTGCAAGCTGGCAGGACGGCAGTGGATCCATGGCAGCTGTTTTGTTCAATGTTTCATGCTCTCAGCCACAGCTGCTCCAAATGAGAGTTAATATTGCAGGGGGGCCCTTCCACTCCGGACTGGCCTTGTCACATACACTGAGTGTCAGCTCCTCTCCCTATGACACTGGCTGAGAGGACACTTCTCTCCCTCTCTCCATCTCTGGGAGACAGTCAAGGAGTCCGTCTGTCCTCTCCGATCTGGTCTGGGAGACAGAGTGAGTGTGAATGTTGTCCTCCAGAGGAAGAATAAGAATAAGAATAGGCCCTGAAAATATGCAGACTGCTGACATAGGCTTCTTTGCATCTACTGGTCAGCTTCAGTGTTTGTGTGAAGTGAAATATGCCTTCTGGCTGATAGGCTGCACAACAAACAGCTGTGCCGCAATAATGGCGCTTGGTAAAAACTCTGCAGTAGACAGTACTATATGACTCTGGGATCATTTCAATATGCTTGTAAGCAGTGAACCTTGCTGGTTTACAGGAAAGCAATCAAATCAGTTCTGATTGCACATGCTCATCCATATGAAAGTGAAACATATGGTTTAAATATTTCAAATTTACATTTTGGAATGTCAAATATATATATATATAAACTAATAGTCAAAAATTCAGTAAGATAAGGTGTTTGTAATGTTTTTAGAAGAAGTCATGGTCACCAAGGCTGCATTTATTACAAGAATACAGTAAAAATACGTTTCTGTATTTTAAATGTAATTTATTCATGTGATGGCAAAGCTGAATTGTCAGCAGCCATTAATCCAGTCTTCAGTGCAGGGTTATTACAGTTCACTAAAAATAAAACTATAACAAACATTTTTGCTTGTTGAAATAAAACAAATGCTAACTGAAATAAAATCAGATGTAAAAAACTAACATTTATTTTGTTTCAGCTAGGCAACATTTAGCATTCATTTCGTTTTTATTTGAAGTATTAAAATGACTGAAACTTAAATTAAAGTAATTTCAAAAGTAATAAATCTACTGTATTAAAAAAATAATGCAAATGACAAAAACACAAAAAAATGACTAAAATGTACTAAAATGAAAATGAACATGGGAAATAAAATAATAAAAACTCGTTCAAAATACTTATAAAAACTATAATAGTATCTCAGTGATAGAAAAATAACACTGCTTCAGTATATATATATATATATAAACTAATAGTCAAAAATTCAGTAAGATAAGGTGTTTGTAATGTTTTTAGAAGAAGTCATGGTCACCAAGGCTGCATTTATTACAAGAATACAGTAAAAATACGTTTCTGTATTTTAAATGTAATTTATTCATGTGATGGCAAAGCTGAATTGTCAGCAGCCATTAATCCAGTCTTCAGTGCAGGGTTATTACAGTTCACTAAAAATAAAACTATAACAAACATTTTTGCTTGTTGAAATAAAACAAATGCTAACTGAAATAAAATCAGATGTAAAAAACTAACATTTATTTTGTTTCAGCTAGGCAACATTTAGCATTCATTTCGTTTTTATTTGAAGTATTAAAATGACTGAAACTTAAATTAAAGTAATTTCAAAAGTAATAAATCTACTGTATTAAAAAAACAATGCAAATGACAAAAACACAACAAAATGACTAAAATGTACTAAAATGAAAATGAACATGGGAAATAAAATAATAAAAACTCATTCAAAATACTTATAAAAACTATAATAGTATCTCAGTGATAGAAAAATAACACTGCTTCAGTATCACACGATCCTTCAGAAATCATTCTAATATGCTGATTTGGTACTCAAGAAGCATTTCTTCTTACTATTTTTAATGCCGGAACTAATTCATGTTTTTGATACTTTTTTCATAATTGATGAACAGAGAGTATTCATTTGAAATATAAACCTTTTGTAACAAAAGAAATTTCTTTACTGCAACTTCAACTGAATGTGTCTTTGCTGAATAAAAGTATTTTGTTTATTTATTTATTTGTTTATTTATTTATTTATTTTTAATGATAGTGCATCTTGGTTTCATATTAGTTTTATACTTCTTATTTTTATATTTGATGTATTTCATAATGTTCCCTAAATAGAGATTTGTCTGACGTTGTGAGACAAATTTGCCCTCAAAGAATAGTTAAGCATGTGTACACACACACACACGCACAGAGAGAGAGAGAGAGAGAGAGAGAGAGAGAGAGAGAGTGTGTAGAACTGGAAATGTTCCATCCACATTGGTGCAGCTGCATAAGAAAAACAGATGCTGAACCATCCCAAACACCCCGCGTGTCTCATGCTATCTATCAGGAGGAAAGAGAGTAGCCATCTCAGCCTGTAGAGTCACCACAGCGACGCTTTGACAAAGACATCTGTAAGATGGCACGGACACACAACCCCATCACACACACACTGTGCTTTGGCCGTTGCCAGGCATCAAGAGCTGTTGGGTTTAACATTTAGACGTTGTGATGAGAAACACAGGATGTTTGTTTTCAGGATAAATATTGCTTTGTATTTCTACAGATGTGTTATGATAAAAAAACAGACTAAACTGACTGAAAAAGAGACAACCTTTTTTTTATGGGAAATCTTAATATTATTACAAATAATACTACATAATGTTACCACCCAAAACACGGCCAAACTCCAAAAATCATCTTATATCATATCAGTCTTTAAAAATCCAAACTACAAATCATGGAATATTAATATCAACGATGTCTTTCCTTGAATAACACAATGAATTTCTATTAAAGATGACTTCATACAATGGGCTGTGTGGTTCCCTTTCAGTCGGTCACTCCCGACGTCACGTCGGTTGACCGACGAAATTGGGATCTCGCTTAGAGGGACCAATCCACTTCGAGTGTAAACTAAACGAGCCAATGCACATTGGCATGCGATTATTGCATCCAGCTGCTGCTGATCACAGCGTGAGTATACCGACGTGACGTCTCCGTTCCCTCCTTCAGGGAACGAGGGTTACATACGTAACCGAGACGTTTCTCCATGCATAAATTATTGTTTTTTTCCTCTCATTTTTTTGCAAAGCCAGACGGTCGTTGTGTTTCAGAGAACAATTTGTCTGGTGTGGGAATGTCTTCCCGCTGCATGCCCCATATGGCCATTCTCAAGGAGAAACATTTCAGTCGCTGCTAGTTTCCTGTCCGGCAACGTCAAGCACTCATCTATTCTCTATCAGCAGCATATCAAGAGCATTTTTATCTTGGAATGAATGCAGTTTTAAAACCTAAAATAAATGCCAGCAGATCCTATATATCTAATAATATGAGGAGAAGCAGTGTGAAGGACATCATAATTAATTTTGTTAAGTATAGTAGTGATTTATGAATTGAGACATCATTTATGCATCCTCACAATGAAAAAAAAACTTGTCATTTAACAGCATTTTTTTATGTCTGAAAGCAGATAGTATTAATGCAATCAATTTTTTTTTGCCAAATATGCTTTGTAATTTACAGGTTTATTCTCATTCATTCATTCATTCCATTAATTAATTCATTCATTCATTCATTTATTCATTCATTCGTTCTTACAGAATTCAGTTTTTCAGATTCAGTTCAGCAACGTAATCTTTAGTAGCATTTATTAAGTACATGAAGATGATTCATGAAAATCTAAAAACATAATCCTTTCCTACAATATTTCTTCACTGTCTATATAATTTTTTGGCTGAATAAGAAATGAAAAAGACTGCAGATATAAGGACATTAGAGCAAACCACATGCAGCAAAATATTGGATAGCAGAGAAAAAAAAATCTGAAAAATATATAACAACTATAAAAATATAAACAATTGATGTGTATATATTTGAACAATAACTAATTTATGTACATGAACTAATTTTATTTACTAGTGTGTTTCTATAGTAGATGCTTATATGTAATTACATTTTCAAATTTGTACAAAACACTATATTATTCTACGTTGTTGAGTCATTTTAGGAGTATGACTATGTCTCTTTAAGTCTTCTTTTGCAGTCTATGTAAGGCCTACATTCGTTTCATTGCTAATTCTGAGCATCTGTTTGTAGAGATCCACGCTGGGCCTGCAGTGAGTCGTGACCCAACGCACATCTGGTGGATGCGTTTTATGGCCAGAGAGACACAGGGATAAAATATACATGCTGAGGCAGAAAAGAGCATATTCAAAATTATGACTCTAAATTATGCATCACATAGTGGTTGCCAATAAAACAATTGTTTGCAGTCAACACTGTATTGGGCAGTCTATGCTATGAGAGAAAATCTTGCCATTCTGGAACCTGCAAAAGTGGTTCATGTAAAATACAGCTGTTGATTTTTCTAAAAACTTGAACTTGAAGTGAAATGCACAATCTGAGGTGTTTCTAATATTTATTGCCACAGTGTCTCATCGTATGGAAATCATATGCAGTATATACACACCTGGTAAAGCACAGACGTGAATTAGCTCAGTGATTGGTGCCCTGTGCGCTGGCATATGACTTCAAGGGTGGCAGTAGTGAACAGTGGGCTATTGGGTTCACCATAGTGCTTCAGTCACAATCAATAACAGTGCTCTTCTTCTAAATGCAGTATGTAGACAGTTAATTATAAGCCAGCCTTTGGTTTTAGAGTTAATTAATTTTCAAAGTGCATCAATTATAAGCTAATTGGGTTACATGCCTAGACCCTAAGGAGCAGCCATTGAAGAATAAAGATACCACTGCTTCTGTTTCTTTGTGTTTATGACGTACAGATGGTACGTGTTGCCATCATTTATTGTTTACAGTGAATGTTTGAACAGCTGTAATTGAAAAAATAATGACAGTGGATATGCATATCAAGTACAGCAATAACAACAATAGACAATCAACTGGCTAAATTGAAAAAAATAAAATAAAATCTCATGACATTTAAAGACTATTAAAAGGTTTTTGTATTTTTTTCTTTTGTAAAAAAAAAGATAGTGTGGTTTGTTGCTTTATTGTGTTATTTACATTGCATTCCTTTCCATAAACACACTATTTTTGGCCTTCTGTTTTTTTTTAGACTCATTGAATAAAAATAAATGATCAACACAAGAATAATGTCATCATATAATTCTTTTTCAGTTTCCTGACTGCTGTTTACTCCTCTTGAGCATCAAATGGGGTCCAGCAGATCGGTTGGGACAGACTTTAACATGTCACCGGGTTTTGGTCGTATGAAAAAGGATGACCTTCAAATAATGAGATGTGCCTGCAGGGCCCTCTCGCCTGCCTGTAAAGAACTCCACAGCTGTGTGTCTCTCTTTCTCTCCATCTCTCACCTGGTGTGCCCTGGGGTGGGGGGTGAGAGCGAGCGCCAGTGATCTCTACCCCCAACCTCCAGTCACCGTCTATCTTCACCACCAAACACAGAGAATGAAAAAACACAACATCCTGGACTCTGCCCTGTAGAATTCAAACTACAGGTATCAGGGCTTTCTCTCTTCTTCATATAATGTCTGTGTGATATTATCGCTGATATAATCGGATTTTACATATTGTATCTGAGGATTTAAAAAATACATGTTTTTCTCATCCTGGTTTATGATATGAGTGCAACCTCAGGAAAACCACATGCCTAAATATTATCTGACTGTCTTGTTGTATTTATTTGTTTGTTTGTTTTCATAATCAGGTTTGAGGGAAGTACAACTGTGGTTTAATTATTATTAATAGTGAATGTTTTTCAAATCTGACGTTGAATTGTTTAATATTTTGCAGTTTATTTGTTTATTTTTAATAATTAGGTTCAAGGGAAGTAAAACTGTGGTTTAATTATGATTTCTAAGTGTTTAGGAAAATCAGAAGTTTTATCATTCAATATTATTTTACAGTTTATTTATTTCCATCATTAGGTTCAAGGGAAGTACAAATGTGGCTGAATTATGACTTCTAAACATTTATATTGTAGCATATGATATAAATGCAATCATTTAATATTATTATTAATATTTAATTATTTATTTGTATATAATTTAACATTACATTTCATTTATTTATTTATTTATTTACATAATCAGGTTCAAAGGAAATGCACTTGTGATTGAACTATTTTTAGGTGTTTACAGCTTTTGATTAATATTGAGTTATTCAAGATAACATGGACAGGATTAGACTAGATTTAAAAATAACAGATTATTTTTCAATTTGATTTTGAAAAGGAAAAAAAGGGATCTAAATGCAAATCACAAAATATTTATTTAATGTATTATTACATGAAATAAAGGTGACATTGAAAATGACAGGTGTGCTTTATAAACAGGTTTAGAAAAACTAAATGTAGTGGTTTAAAGTGATACAGTGACAAATAGAGATGCTACAAGCTGTCTGTCCAGTTTTTAATAGAATGTTCCTGATGCAGCCATAGATCAGCACATAGCTGGCTTTACTAATGAACTTTTAGAAGAGATGACATTGAAAATGACAGGTGTGCTTTATAAACAGGTTTAGAAAAACTAAATGTAGTGGTTTAAAGTGATACAGTGACAAATAGAGATGCTACAAGCTGTCTGTCCAGTTTTTAATAGAATGTTCCTGATGCAGCCATAGATCAGCACATAGCTGGCTTTACTAATGAACTTTTAGAAGAGATGTGGTTCATAAAACTGAAATTCATGGCTTGATCACTTCTATTCAGGGCTTGGAGTCTGTGAACCTACAGTATGTAATATTGATTGATGAAGAAATCTATCGCATTGATCGTGAACAGTTTCCACAATGAAAATGATTGAATTACAGCAGTTTGGCCTTTAATGGATCCTTGGCTCGTAAAAGGTAAGACATAAATTCTGCTTCAGACTTGCTCAATTAAAAACGGGAGGGTGGTGGTCAGCCTTCTGCCTCTCAGGACATGAGTTATAGTCGCCACTGCAGCTTTTCAGTGCAAAGGACTGCAAGTAGTTCAGGAAACCAGATTGGAGAAGTCAACAAGTTCTCTGAGCTCGAGCACAAACATGTTATACGTTATACGCTTAGTTAGTATCTACAGTACCTCAATGATATACAGTACAAGATCATTTATATAACAGGATCAAACTGAATGAGACCATCAATTGTAGATACAGAACAACATACCAAAGATGGAGCTCTGTGATACTGTGGCTGTATGTACTGTATACATTACGTAGCAAGCTTAACTCGTCTAGTTTGGAGAAAGGCTGACCACCTGGGGTATGACTAATCCACACACACAAACAAACAGTTTGTTGGTGTGGCTGCTTCAAAGGCTGTTTTTGTGAACATCATAATCGCATAACACATTGCAGCTGTTGGCTGTTAAGGATTATGGCGAAGGTGACGTTAGCCGGGGGATTAGCGTATTTTCATTTCACCAGCAATTTATGTCATAATAAGTGAAACAATTTTGTGGTGTAAACAGATCATTGTTGGGTTTTAAACAATGATTTAGGATTTCTTTATTTACGCGTGGGACTAAATATCAGATGCTATTTAAGGCACTTTAGAAAATGATAAATACAAAATATAAACTAATTGTCATTTTTTTTCACACTGCTCTTTTGCATACAATAAGTGAGGTGTTAAGGCACTTTAAAAAAGAATAAATAAAAAATAAACTAATAAGCATTTTTTTCACACTGCTCTTTTGCATACAATAAGTGAGGTGCTAAGGCACTTTAAAAAATGATAAATACAAAAAAATAAACTAATTGTCATTTTTCTTCACACTGCTCTTTTGCATACAATAAGTGAGGTGCTAAGGCACTTTAAAAAATGATAAATACAAAAAAATAAACTAATTGTCATTTTTCTTCACACTGCTCTTTTGCATACAATAAGTGAGGTGCTAAGGCACTTTAAAAAATGATAAATACAAAAAAATAAACTAATTGTCATTTTTCTTCACACTGCTCTTTTGCATACAATAAGTGAGGTGCTAAGGCACTTTAAAAAATAATAAATACAAACTAATAGGTATTTTTTCCACACAATAAGTGAGGTTTACATGCAATAAGAGGCTGCCAAGTTAAAAAATAAATAAATAAATAATATAATAATAAAAAAAACTCTAGAAAATTAACAAACATTTGGGGGCCTGTAAGATTTTTAAGAAGTTGAATTTTAAAGAATATTTTTGTGTGTTACACTTTATTTTAAGGTGTCCTTGTTACAGTGTAATTATACATTTAAATACTGAGTAATATTAATTAACTACATATACTTACTAGAATTAGGGTTTGTCTTTGGGTTACTTGCATGCAATTATGCATAATTTATTGTTATTATAATAGTAAGTACATGTAAAGTGTAACAAGGACACCTTAAAATAAAGTGGTACTATTTTTTGTGGAAACCATGATACTTTTTTTCGGAATTTTTGGATGAATAGAATGTTAAAAAAATGCATTTATTTGAAATAAAAATCTTTTGTCAGATTCTACTTCTCTTTTGTCAGATTTGACAATTTAATGCATCCTTGCTGAATAAGTATTTATTTTAATTATCTTACTAAACCATTAGTAAGAGTATACAGAGTATATATACATTAAAGAAATATATTATTAATCATTTATTAAGCTCTTTATATTTTATAAAATATAAAGCATATAAAATTAGAAAAAAGGTTATCTGAAGGCCAACATGCAAATAGTGGACACTGCTGAAATGTTTTGAATTGCTGTTGGTTATAATATGTGCGTGTCCACACAAAAGTAATAATCCTGCTGAAATTATCTAAAAAATCATTCAGATTATCCTTTTATTTTGTTTGTTCGTCGTAAAGCTTTGACACTGACTGAAGGTGACAAACATGTTGTCACTGAACTGTTTGTTTATTTTCATATTATTATTTTTTTCAACAATGCCATTGTCCAGATCATTTCTACTGTTTTGAGGATTAACCAAAGTAAAGGTAGCAGGTTGATGCTGGTGGATCTTTGCATTTTTCCGCTGCTCACTGACCCAATTCATTAGATAAGACGACTTGCGTTCACCCCACCTTGTGCCTCTACCATTCACTGAGGATCAGGCATTTATAATCCCTGGATTTTATATCCACCAAAACAGCTTGGTCCCATCAGCAAATTGCGATGGCATATGGTATAGGTTTATGATTCATCTGGCACTTGCATAGCAATGAGGCCCCATCATCTGTCAAAAAACACAGGGAAAATATCGTAATGTTAAATGATGCCAGTGACTGGGAGAGGTGGGTGGCCTGTGTTTGTGCTTAGAGAACTTGGAGCATCTGAGGTAGTAATTGCCTTCTCTCAGTGCATCTCTGCGGTGGGCAGGCTGGATTATGGGCAGTGTTGTCTGAGCTGGACCCAACTGGAATAGTCTGCGTTCCTCAAACATCCCTCGTAAATGACAATTGAAGCAGTGTCCGACATGTGTCGCTGATCGCTTTACAGCTGATTTGAGAGCGAATCACCTTTTGATCACTAGCACTCTGCTAATATTTAGTAATGTTCTGCAAATGGATATTTAGGAAATTTTCCTACTGCTGCAACCGGAAATATTAGTACAATTCGGACATCTGCTGTAAAATTCTAAAAGCTGTTCTGGGCATCAGATGACACAAAGGCACTGAAACCAGCTGAAAAAATCACCGCCGGTCATTGTTTCTTTCCAAGTCCATTAATTGAACTTTTCTGACCAGTGGCAAGGTGACTTCTGTTAGCTGCTGAAAGCTCCGCCCTCATTTGGTGCTGCTTCGTGGGATTGGCTGAGAGATGTGTCTGTCGTTTTTTTAGCACAGTGTGTGGAGAGCAATATTTTCGCTCTCATGCTGGAGTCAAAAGTGAACCGACACTCGTATGTTGGCTTTTAGCGTTAACAGACGGAGCGATTCGCCCACCCTCTAACGCTCCCAGCACTGAGGTGAGTGTGCTGGCGTCAGTGTCAGCTAATGCCTCGTGGTTGCTTTGCTTTTTTCAACTATGCTGCATAACAACATTTATAGGAGGGAAAAATCACTAAAACAGCATGTAATAGTTGTAAGTGCTAAAAAAACATTGAGTAAAATACTGTAACACAGTAATCCCCCACCTGCACGTTCCACATGTGGCACATAGCGATTCAACTCTTTACAGCATAAGCAGGATTAGGTTTTATTCACTTTGAAATGGCTTGCATGAACTCAAGTGTCAAGTCTAACAAGATGGTCTTAAAAGAAACCAGCGGCCTCTCTTTGAAAGGTTAGTATTTCTGCAGTGTTTAATCAGCGTAACCACAATTCTTAGACAACTGTGAAAACTGGGATAACCTGTAAACCCAGACCAGTTTACATAGAGAACAGCTGCATTAATCTGGATTGTCCATGAAAACAATCAAGGAAGTAAGGATTCTGTTTTATGGCCATCATTAGGTGAGGAAATCCTGTCTGATTTTGTTCAGGAAGCACCTCCTGCTCTTTTAGAACAATATAAACTTTATATTTCTGTATTTGAGAACACAAACCACAACTTTTTTTCAGAAAAAGCTAAAAATATAATACAATGGTAGCAATTTGAAAAATTCTTAAGGGCAGAAAATAACCAAAAATGGAATTGACACTTTTTGGCACCAAAAAAAAAAAAAAAAGTGTATATGTGGACCTCTGGAGGGGGAATTAAATAATAAGTTAAAAAAAATCAACCCATTTAATTTCCAACAAGTTTTTGATAGAAGTTTGATGTTCCACTTCATCAAACTTGGAAGATGAATTAAAAATTTTATAATTCAGCATTTACACCCCATAACACTTCTATCAAACAGTGTGAACCCGTGATAATGAGCCATGCCACTCAACTCACCTTACCTTAAGTGGAAAATTTCCTTTTGAGACCTAATGTTGTGTTAAAGGCACAAGTTTTGACTTTAAAAGAAGTGGTTTTATGGTCATAACCAGGTGTGTGAAACGTCTCTTAACACCTCATTTCAAGAGGAAATTATGAGCAGCACTGAACTCCATGAAGCTTTTTCTCACGCATTGCTGGAGTACGACGCACAGCTGGAGAGCAGGGTTAGGTGGGAATCCTGTAGGTTTAATGATGGTTGAATATATGCTTAACAAGGCCCTTGTGCAGCTGGATGGATAGAGATAAATGAGTTATGTGTACAGCCTGAAAGTGTAGGATAGATCTAAATAAGAACATGTGCAGTGTAGCAAGAACCCAACATTATTTACATTCTAATTTGTTATTATACAGTATATATGTATAAACTGACTAATGGTGACTGTATGAGTCCCCAAAACAGAAATGAACCATTTTCAGTGTATTGCAATAAAAAGGTCATTCTAAACATGCATTCATACTGTTAGCTAAAGAAGAGATGTGTATTTAAAACAGTTCAAAACATCAAGTCCAGTTCTGCTAATAGTCAGATAAGACAGATAAGCAGATGTTTTGGTTTAAAGCAGTTTATCATATGAAAATATGGCTTTTAATAACTCACTATTACTGAGTGTAAGCTGTTCAGAATCATATACAGTGAGTAATCTGCTTAAGTGTGATGAATCATTGAAGTTCAGTGATACTGACAGGTGTTTAGAAAGGACACAGCTTCATTAAAAAAAAAAAAAGTGTCATTTATTTTATACAAATAAATGCAAAATGCAAATACAAAAGATACAAAAATATCCGAAACTCAATAATGGCTGAATAAAGGAAAATGAGATTAAATGAGATTCTCCTGAAATGTCATGTGAGATCATGCTGAGATGTACAGGGTACTAAATGCTTTGATGTGTATGGTGTCACTACTATAGCACAAGACAACTGCAGAAAAAAACTGACACAGTATGACTGACAGTGAACACAATCTAATTTTTATGGTGGATCTGAGTGTCTCTAGCTTTCTTTAACAGATCAAATGATTTCTTAGTAGCATCTCATGTGGGTGAGAAACAAATCAAGAAGTCGAATGTCAATTTTGTAAAATGAGTGTAAAATGCAGCGGTCACTGGCCAGTGCCAGTGTATAGAGAGCGCTGCCTTCTGTGAGGGCAAATTCACTGCCCATTGCTTTTCACAATTTCCAGTATTTTTAATTATTATTATCATTATTTTAAAATTTATGTGCATTTAAAAAAATGTTTCTGTGCACTACTAGGGTTTAAATAGTACTTTTTAACCAGTGCAC
Organism: Sinocyclocheilus anshuiensis; assembly: GCF_001515605.1. Classification (NCBI taxonomy): domain Eukaryota; kingdom Metazoa; phylum Chordata; class Actinopteri; order Cypriniformes; family Cyprinidae; genus Sinocyclocheilus; species Sinocyclocheilus anshuiensis. The sequence continues at coordinate 277,661 of NW_015551200.1, read as the reverse complement.
TAGTGAAGTTTATATCTGCAGACCCACTGTTTTCAGAGAGAAATAAACATAAGTTACTACTGAAATTACATTCACTGGCCAGACTGCAGCGGGACATGAGGCACTATAATCACAAGGGCCACAAGTACTAACATATATAAAAACAATTGTGTCTAAACCTAAATGGGTTTTAATTAAATTAACAAATTATCACTGCCAATACATTATTTCTTTGCCTTTTTATGTACAACAAATACTGCACAATTGTCATCACTGAGTTGCTTAAAAATGAAATAAATCCTTGTTTTTCTATCCAATTTCTACATCAAAACTTTGTGACCTTTTCTATTTTAGGTGCAATTAGCTTCTTTTTTTTTTACATAATTCCTTTTTTTTTTTTTTTTACAAAAATTACTAACATTATTTTTTATAGCTGGTGTGCTTAGTTCAATATTACAAAGAATAAAAACAATTTGCAACAAAAAGTTTACAATCAGTTTTTCTACAAACGCATTAATGGGTCAGATGAAATACATAAAAACTCACAAGAACCACAAATGATGTGAAAACATAAATATAACAATGTAAAATGCAACATAAAAATAAAAGGTAAATTAAAAAAAAAAGCAAAAACAGTAAGAAAGAGAAAGCAAAGCAGATGTGCTCTGGTGATGTTGAGGTGGATTAATAGCATGTGAGGAGCTGGTAAAAAATATTAAGCCATGTTACAACTAACATGTAAAAACCTAATAAAATTTTTACTAACACTTAACTGACATTCTATGATCTGTGACATGAGAAATACACATAAAAATAAGGCTGAAAATTACACTCACCTAGCTATCCAAGAAGTGCATTAGCTTAAGTGCCACTCCGGGAACGATTTCAAATGTTTGAACTTTTCTATGTATGTATTCTGTTCTTTTTTGGAGGGGGAGGGTGGAGGGGAGCAATAATTAATGTCCCTACAATTACGATGATAGAAACAAAGAAATCATTAAACAAGGGCTTTTTTCCCCCCAACGGTCCTGCCATCTTGCACACTTGCATGCCCACCGAATGTGAGCCACTGCGCCCCATTCTGTTCCCCCCTCAAACTTGATGGTTGTTGAACTTATTTTTAGTGTCATTTGATAAGCTTCCCTGCTTGCACTGAGACATCCCACTGACCCAGCCACTGGTCATTGTCTATACCACTTCCCGTCAAAGCCGGCACGCTTTGTCAGATTTCGACTCGAATATCCATTTTGCATCTGAAGTAGCGTATCGAAAGTGACTGGATCGTTCGAGCCTTTTTCTTCAGCTGCCGCCCCCTTCCTCCCCCACAGTGTTTCCACTGACACTGACATCATTCGCGATCGTCGTCGTGACAGCGCGTTAAAGAAATCTAAAATAAATATATATATTGCTCGCTTTTCTGTGCGCAAGTGGAGGGGGGAGTGCGATGTGGATAATTTCTGGAAATGAACAATACTCATCCGTCCGTCGCCCCTTTCGGTTTGATCTTCCGAGTATATCGGATGAGGGTGTCACATTAGCATAGCTGAGGAACTCCTTAATTTCTACAGAAAATCTCATGAGAGGTCAAACCTCATACAAAAGAAGAATCTCTAAAGTTGCCTTAAGATCTATCAAAGTTTGATATTCCAATGCCAAGAGAACTTGTGCACAACATTTGTGGAGATCGGGTGGTGGGTGGACAGCTGTATTGATGTGTTAAAACTTTAACTGAGGGGCATGTTTCCGAATTGAGATGGTCTATGCATTAGTGAGCACAGAACAGACTGCCAAATAAATGGGGAGGAAGCACCAACCACCAGGTTGGTAAATCTGTCCCTCAAAACCTTGCCGGAAAGCTTTGGTCACAGGGTGTCTTGCGGTGCAATAACGCTCTATTAATTTCTCTGCACTGTCCTCGCATTGATAGAAAGGTGTCTTCACAAACTAAAGGGCAAAGTCTTACTGCGTCCGATACCTTAGGGCGTTCTGTCTACAATTTGTCATGCGTGTGCACTTCTCAGTATTAAAATGACAAGACCTCCAGTCAAAGAAGCCCCGCTAGGCATCCGACAATAGTGGGCTTGGAGAGATTTTTGTGAAGAGACACTGCCAAGAGGCAAAGTACTACTGCACTCCACGAGCCTACTGGGATTAGTTCTACTTCTCAGCCAACGGCAAAGAGCCTCATCTCATTCTGCTTCTTTTTTATTTTTTTTAAACAGCCTCCGTCTGTGTCCATAAGATTAGTTTTTTTTTTTTTCACAGAAGGCACAATATGGTCAGAACATGAAAAAGCCTTTGCTGTGCATTAAAGCTAACCAGATCAGCTGCAAAATCAGACACTTTTTTGTTGATCTATTTAGTCATCCGCTTGCCGTTCAGTAGCTTGAGAGATACCAGAATTATAAGTTTTGGAAAGCCAATGCTTGTAAAGCGCTGAAACAAGATACTCTGAAGTGGCCAATTATAAGCTATATCATCTCGAGGAAATTACGTTTTTTTCTGTTGTTCCATCTGATATACTTGGAAGTCAAAGTATTTCAGAGACGGGATGCTGTCGTCTATTGATGCTGCACCCGATTGAAATTCATACAGCGTCCCTAGAAGAAAAAGAAAAGGACAAAGGAAGATTTGATTAATTAACTGATTGACTGATTCATCCATTTTTAGTAATTCATGTTTTTGTATTATAACTATTATTACATGCATTAAATTATTGGAAACAATAACAACAACAACAATAATAATAATCATAATAATAACAATACATACATTTTTGTGCCTTTATATATATATATATAATAAAATTACAGTATTTTTGATTTTTTTTATTACCCTTATGTATAATACTATGTACAGACATCAATCATGGCTTTTTTTCCAAATGGACCTCACGTCACTTGTCCACAAATATTTCATTTCCTTTAAAATATTATAATACATACAACACAATAATAAAATAATAATAAAATGTAAATGTATGTATATATTATATTGATATATATACATAATAAAACATCATATCATGGGGTAAATGTCCTTGGAAATAAAAATATAAAAAATTTAATTACTGATCAAATTTCCCTCACAAATAACAAGTGTATTATTATTATTATTATTATCATTACTTTTCAAAAATATACATTTTGAGTATTTCTGTTAAAATAATTTTAATAATTTTAAAATAATCCTGAAAAATGTGGTGGTTGCTTGTGCTTTATTTTGGCACAGAGTGTCAGTGTATCGCCCATTGCACTATAGTGTGTGTCTCATCAGCTGAAGAAACTGGGTACACTGGCACCAAGAGGGAGCTCTCGCCTAGCGTATAACCACCATACACACTCTCGCATGCATTCTCACGCACACACACACACACACACACACACACACACACACACACACACACACACACACACAGGACGCAATACTCTACACGGCGCAAAACTCCGCATTTGAACAGTCAGTAGCAAATACTTAAACTATTAAGAAAACATACTTACAGTAGCTGATTCAGAATAAGCGCCAGATTGTCATCG
>NW_015551200.1:271801-274040 GCF_001515605.1 Sinocyclocheilus anshuiensis | reverse complement strand
ACACACACACACACAATTATGTGCAGGATTTATAAATATTCTACTGAACCTAAGCATTTTTAACACTGATTGCTAATATATATTTCCCAACATGTATGACTGATAACTAGTGTGTAACAACCAACAATGAAAAACTAACATCACAGTAGCCTGCCCTAGTTTCAAGTCACAACTGGCATTAGATATTGGAAGAATACCAGCGTCTTCATAGACTATCCATGAATACGGGGCTTTACGTTGTCCCTGCATTGTAAGCCAAGCGAGGCGCACCCTCTGCGATAGATCTCACTCCGTCAACAAATAAGGCACATCAGATGCTGTTTTGGCCACCGTCGATTGTGTGGCTAAGTTTCCTGGATTTTGCAGGCTTTGAAGCAGGAACTCTGAAAAGCTGTCCGCCTTCGTTACAAAGGCTGCGCGAGGCTCTGCTGTAGGAGTCGACCAGGTGCCGAGCAATACGGTCATACCCAAACCCAGGGTCAGACACATTTTAACTCTATCGCTCCCGGGCAAGAACACTTGGCATTGGACACTCTACACAATGTCACACTGAGACAGACAGAGCCCACCTGTGCCACGAGAATAGAAGGACCATGGGCTAGATGTCAAGGTGATGACATTGGATAGGGTGTTGTGGGTAAAAGTAGAGTGAGTATGCTCAAGAGACATTTTTACATGTTCTTCTCACTTGAGACTTGCGAAATGCAGTTGTCAAGAGGAGATGGATTTAAAATGTTCCATTTCCTTTGTGTCTGAATTATTTTAGATTGTATAAATACAATTCTATTTCAATCAAATCACTGTGAATTTTGGTTCATGTTTATAAAATGAGCCTGACTGCAAGTTCTTTGCACTAAATCGATCAATATGCAGAACAAATAACAGTTCAATTAGGATCCCACGAAGGCACAAATATCAAATGACATCAGTTGAAAGTTGCTGAATACATAAAAGCAGGAATAATTACACCACACAGTTTATTAAAAACTGGAAAGAGACTTGATTGGCCTGATCAGAGATTTCTCATGGTTTCGTGCCATCTTTAAGAGATCACACAAGGCTCAGTTCATCAAGAGCTTCACCTCTGTGACCCCACACATATGCTACACCTATACAGATCAGTCAAACAGAGACGGCCTGTTGGGGGGCCATCATTACCCCTCCATCTCTGCTCTTTGGAGCGCTCTCCGAGCCGCACCATTCTGACGGTCACCAGACTTCACAGAAAAATGTCTGCTGCTCTGATTAGCCATGTGCTTGGGCACCTGTCCAAAGGAGGAGTCTGCATGTGTTTTTGCATCTCATCTTCTGCTAGCCACTCTCTGGAACAGCTTGATTCCCTCAACCCTAGAACTCCCAGAGGAGCCGTCTTGCACTTTCTGTTCTTTAAAGGAGTGAGATCCAGGAATTGAGAAAGGTGGAACTTGGAAAGTAGCCCATGTCCTTCTCAGGACCATTTCATTCCATGCAATGAAGTGCATTTTATTCCCCCCAAAAGATGTATAACAGTATGTACAGTATTATTTGGTCTTTACATTATTTGTCCATTTAGCTGATTTCCTTAAAAAGTACAGTATTATAATACATAAACATATAAAAAAACTGTATGTATATAATGTATATATAATTATATTAAATGTTATACTTTTTAACGCTATTGTTAAAAAGACAGTAAGATCTTTAAGATTTTTTGAAAGAAATTATTACTTTTATTGGCCAAGGATGCATTAAATTGATCAAAATTGACACTAAAAACATTTATAATGTTAAAAAGATTTCAAATAAATGCTGTGCTTTTGAGCTTGCGATTCATAAAAGAATCCTGAAAAAAATTAACACAATTTCCACAGAAATATTAAGCAGCATAACTGTTTTCATTTTTTAAAAGAAATGTTTCTTGAGCAGCAAATCGGAATATTAGAATGATTTCTGAAGGATCATGTGACACTGAAGACTGAAGTAATGACTTACTTCAGTACGTCATTTATTTACTTAAGTACTTTTAATGAAGTAAAATTCAGCTTTTCCATCACAGGAATTATTTACATTTTAAAATATATAAAAACAGCACAAGACTATTTCACAATATTACTGTTTTACTATTTTGATCAAATAAATGCAGTCTTTGTGAGCATAAGGGAACCCTTTAAGAAATATTAAAAACATTTATTATGGAATTTGACTGGTAGTGTGTGTGTGTGTGTGTGTGTGTGTGTGTGTGTGTGTGTGTGTGTGTGTG
>NW_015551200.1:268479-271646 GCF_001515605.1 Sinocyclocheilus anshuiensis | reverse complement strand
TAGTATGTCTGGGGGTGTGTGTGTGTGTGTGTGTGTGTGTGTGTGTGTGTGTGTGTGTGTGTGTGTGCAAATTTTAAATGTTATATCAATACATTTGAATTTAATTGTTGTTTATATAACATAATTTTGGACTTTTAATTGTATAAACAATTGATGTATACATTATAAGAGCATGCATTATTTGCAAAAATGCCAAATATATAAGTTTTACATGCAATATACTGTATAAAAGTATTTTTCTTTCATTGAAATCTTTCTGTCTTATTTATAAAAACTACTGTGACATTACAAAGAAAAAGGTCTGCCTCCAAAACCCTTTCCACATATTGAACATTTTAGAAGATCAAAATGGAACAGGAAGTGCAGCTGCAAACAGACCTAGGGAAAATGCCAGAATGTGAGCAATCCTGCACTCTAGAGCTGGCCCCCACTACCTCCACACCCATGGTCCACATACGGCCCACGTAGCACCGCCATCTGGTCTGGTGGAGATTCAGAACCAAGCCAAGAGAGCCTAAAATCTAACGCCTGCTGACAACTTGGATACATTTTCCAGTCATTAAAAAGTGATATAGGCACTGGAACAGTGAATACATTAAAGCCTCAAGAAAAGGACAGTTTGAGCCACCAGAAACAGTGAAGAAGCTCTCGATTTTACAGTTGAGAAACTGTAGCTGTCACAGATGAATCAAAACGGATCCTTTGACAAGCATTACATTTTGAAAAAAGCATGTCAGCATGAGTCTCACAGGCTCTGGAGGACCTAATAATGCTCTACCCGCAGCTTGCTTTGAAAGTGAGAGCTGACAGCGTGGTGGTGATCCCTGTAATTTAAGTCCACAGTCACAATGAGCCACAATGTCTTTTGGAGGCACACAGGCGCTGTAAATTACAAGGGTATAAAATACCCCCTCCTGCTGACACAATATTTACAGCAAGTCCTGCTGGCTCAAATCAAGTCTTCTGGGTAAATAAAGTGGCATATGATCAGCAATCAAGAGCTGATGACTACCGGATTGACCCACGAGACGGTGGTTTTTAATCTTGAGACACCGGTAAAAAATCCAACACTGGCATTAGGTGTCATGATGTTTATGCTCACATTTTAGGTATAACATTAGAGGCAAAATTGAGAGTAAACAAAAACAGACTCTGCAAACCATTAACTTCTACTTGCTTATGCATCTACCACAGATCTGTCTTTACAAGTTAATTCAAGCAAACACAGTAAATTATATATATATATATATAACACATGACTGAATCTAGTTATGAAGGTATTCTTACAAAGTAGATTAGTTCTAAACAATAACATTTATTTAAAGACAAATGTTAGTAGTTTGTTGCCTTTGTTGCCAGTCACAAAATGAAAGAAAATAAAATGCTTGCAAAAATTATATAAAAAATAGAAAGAACCAAACAGAAAGGCTAGAACAGTGGTTTTCGAATGGTGTAAATTGTTTTTATTTTTCTATTTATAATAGCTGATCTATTCACAATTAAACCTAAAAATTAACCCATCAACCCTTACAAATCCTTAGAAATTATCCTTATTAATCTATTCAGAATTAAGCCCTATAAATGAAGATAGTTTTGTGGACCTAATCAGTTGACCCATATACCACCACATTATGTCAGCAGTGTAAAAATAGGTAAGGACTTATGACTGGACAATCACTATATTTGTAAAAGTTATAGTCCAACTAAACCAACTGAAATTCATGCATGTCATTCACAAAAGAAGGTATTTTGAGGAATGTCTCCGTTTCTCTCTCTCTCTCTCTCTCTCTCTCTCTCTCTCTTTACAATACAAATCAATGGTCACCAAAACAGTTTGGTTACCAGCATTCTTCAAATTTTCATCTTTTATGTTTCACAGAAGAAAGAAAATCATACAGGTTTGGACTGACATGAGGGTGAGCAAATTATGACCATTTTTATTTTGGAGTGAACAATCCCTTTAACTATCATGTACAAGACACAAATAGAATCTAAATATTCACAGTAATATCTTAATCACAGATGCAGTCAAAATTAAGAAGTACAATACAAGCAGGTGGATTGTATCTTATGGGAAATTTAATGATTCAGATTTCACTTAATGATTACTGCTCATTAAATTCTGTCATTTACATATTTCATTTGAAACCTGTATGGTTTTTTTTCTCTTCTGTGGAAGAAAAACGATATTTTGAAAGAAGTTTTTGAAACAACATTATGGTAAGCAAAAGATGACAGAAGTTTGATTTTCTAATCAAAAACTACATAGAACAATCATATTTTACATATTTGATTGGTCCTTTTTTAAGTATCATTTCTATTACTACAAAACTATTTTTCAAATGTTTTTCTTTTACTAACCAGCTCTCAATTCCCAAACCTACTTGAATCCAGTGTCAATTCGGTACCAAAGTAGACTTATTGCAATTTTGCTGATCATCTGATATCTGGAGATGACCTGCTCTGGGGAACCAACGTGTTGGAAGAGATCAAGTTTACAAAGCTCGGCTTAGCAGCATGGTCACCAGAAAAATCTTTTCCTGTGAACGTAGCTTAAGCAAAGCTGCACTACATCTGCAGATGTTTTCTGCTCCCCATCCTGTCTTTCTTTCCCCGGGTTTGTCAGAAAAAGTGCACATCACTGCCAGCTAACAGCTCTGGGCACCATCCCCTGGTTGTTTGAGAGAAAATGCCAGTCATTTTGGCGGAGCGCAGGCGCTCACAGACGGCACAGGCGGGCACAGATGGCACTAATGGACAAGCAGAATCCAACAGAGGGAGCAGGAACGAGCCACCGAGGAGAGCTATTCCAAATAGCAGCAGTGAAAGCCAGGCCCTGCTCAGCTTTAGCAAGGTTACCACTGCAGCGTTTCATCATAAAGAATTTAAAGTGATAAAATAATCATAAGGGGGGAGAAATCTGTTTGGCCAGATGCCAGCGGATCAGATGGGAGGAAATTGTTCTTAGTTAAATACATGTTTCAGTGTAGCAAAACTTGAGACAGCAGGTATCCGCTCCAGCTTGCCATCTGAAGAGCAGGGACTGTTGTTTGTGAATGTTGTAAATCAATAAATGTTTCATGCTCCATGCTTAAAATGATGCTCATTTTAGTGATTGAGACACTGGTCATAATAATTTTCACGAGCTGTCGACTTAAAAAAAAAAA
>NW_015551200.1:212338-268318 GCF_001515605.1 Sinocyclocheilus anshuiensis | reverse complement strand
TGGTCATAATAATTTTCATGAGCTGTCGACTTAAAAAAAAAAAATGCCACTGAAAAGTCTGCTAAATATGATGTTGTTTATATAATGTAAAGAGCCCATTCATGCTTTTTTCTCAGTAATAGTACAGCTACTGGAATAAAGATGCTTACTGCAAATAAAATAAAAAAAATGTAAAAAAAAATATATATATATATTTTATATATTAAAAAGTAAAATGCTTTCCTCTCTGTGAAAGCTGTCTTTTCTCAAATAGTTTTTGTGTTTGAAGTGTGCACAGCAAAGCATACAAATATTTTAAACTATATTTTACATAAGAGAAAGGTGCAAATTATGAGAGCCGTAACGTGTTTGTAGTTCCTGTTTTTAATGACAGAAACCCCTCAAGCCACAGAAAACTCCACTTCCTCACTCCTCTGCTTGTATGTGACTATTTCCCTTCTTCCCCTCCTCAGAGAAATCTCACGACACTGCAAATGAGCATCCAAACAAAGCTGTTGGGCTCATCTGTACTTTTTCATTTCTGGCCTGTCTCTGCAGCTTCAACTGGCCTGCAGTCAGGCCCCTAGACACGATAAACATTCAGCTGCACAAAAACCATAAGCTTGCACACAGGCTCACAGTCCAAGAGAAAACACTAACTACAATCTAAAAACTAGGGCTGTCAAAATCAGCATGTTAACACTTGCGATTAAATATGCTTAATGTTATTGATTTTTGCAAATCTGTTAATACAAATATTCAATCTGATACTATAATTATTGCATTTTGTTAACCACAAACCCTCTCTTAGAAAGAGCCCCTATTTATAAATACAGTACATACATATTTTATGTCTATACGTAGAGCACTTTTTGTCGTTATCATAAAAACTACCAAAACTACTGCAGAATTCAGTCTTTAGACAGCAGAATCAGACCGTAATGTTACTAAATTTGGCAAATACGAATGTAAAAATAATTGTATTATTTCTAAACATATTTCCTTATAAACATATTTAATATCTTTAGTTCGCTTAAAAAAACAATTGAGTTTTTGTGAAATTTACTTAATGTGTTAATGCATTAACTTTAAAAACTATATACGATTAATTATTGTAATGGACTAACAGTCCTACCAAAATCTCCAAAGAGAAGCTTCTGAGAAGAGGAATGCGCAAAAGGCAGAAAAGGTATCTGAGTGTATGTTTGTGTGAGGCTCCCTTTCCCTTTGGACTCCTCTGTCTCCCCTTTCGCTTCCACCAGCGTGGCGGCAGGCGGGGTCACATGCAATCTGGGACAGAGAGAGATGGGAGGCATGTGACAGGAGTGGCGGTAATAGGAGGGAGCTGTCAGGATGGAGCAGCGTTGCGTCCGTGTGAGATTCCTGCCATTTGGATTCGACCACACACACGTGCCAGGGCGCCTACCATCCCATGGGGTGGCATGCATTAAAACTAGTGATGAGGCTAATGTGTGTGGAATCGCTTCTGGCACCCAGCCCACAAAGAGGTCAATGGGTGACCTGTTAGAGAAACTGCAATGTAAAGGAAAGTATACAGCTATTTAAAATACTACTCAAGGTTTCATGGACTGTGACAATCGGCTAGCTCATTTTATTTTTTGTATAACCCTTGTAAATTATTAAAAAGACCAAGGACTAGTTATACGTTAATAATCACGTCTTTAAATATTATACAAGTAAATTATAAAAAAAAAAAACAAGTGCGTCAAATTTAATTTCTATAATCTTCAGGGAATTTCTGCACCCAGGGTGTTAAGATACGAAATTAAACAAATTGGAATAAACTCAAATTTACATATTGAAAAAAAGGATGTTTGTATATACTTAATAATGTACTCAAAAAGTTTCCAAACAGTTGAGTCTACACATATTCTATTTTATTTTGAGTTATGACCTTATGATGCCTTTATGAGCAAGTTCCCCTCATTATTTAATGCAAAAAATGCAGCTTTAAATTATAGTAGAGAAAATGTTTATTTATGTAGTGCTATAAAGCACAGGAGTGTAAATACGCACTGGCTGCACACCCTGCTATATTCAGTAGTAACCCTGGTGATAAACCATCTTGTTATGTCTACTGGGGAAAATATGCTTATCAAGCCGCATGGTAATGTAAGCAGTAAATAACTTGATCATTGCACCGCAACAGTGGAAATCTAACAGCATGAAGCAGCTTCAGGCCACACTACATTACTAAGGAGAGCTGTATGTGTGTGTGTTTGTGCTTTTTTTCTTTTCCTAGACCACAGCTGTGAGAACTGGGTTAATGTGACCTGAGTTGGTCAGACAACATACTGGTCAGGAGGAGAACACACAGGCACACACACACATTAAAACATAAAACTAGTACTTTAATAGAACATCATGCTTCAGATATACACACCGAAAATGTTCACAACATTTTCAAGATTCCACGGTGCAAGCACTTATTCAAAGACAAGACAACTGCATACAGGTGTAACAATGCTTCAAGCCAATAATCACTACAAATACCTAGAAATAATCCCATTGACGGTCAGAGCCTCTTGATCACTATTGTTCCATACGAGACAACCCATGACCTTTCCTCTAGCATCTGATGCAACCTCCCATGGAGACCAGACACCAGTCTGTCACACCTTACACATCTACTTCTCTGCAGACCTTTTGTTCATCTCCTCATCAACTTCCATTAACTCCCAGCTGCATTTCTATTGCAGGAAATCTTAACAGATTCATTAACTTCACTACAGTTTATTGCTGACTAAACATATCTTTTCAAATATATATACCTGGACTAAACTGGCAAGAAAACAATAATTGCAAGATCTCTGATTACACTCACTGACCCAAGAAATAACAGCCCAAGGGGAGAAAAAAAAAAAAGGTTTAAATCATCCCCTAATTCTATTTTGTCACATTTGATCATGCCTTCAGCTCATTAAATTGAAATCATTAAATCAGCTCATTGAATTAAAAACAGTAAAGACATTTGTTACAAAAAATTTCTGCTTCAAATAAATACTCTTGAACTTTCAATAAATCGAAGAATACAAAAAAAGTTTTCACAAATATATTAAGCAGCCGTTTGATAATAATGTTTCTTGTTCACCAAATCAGCATATTACGATGATTTATGAAGGATCATGTGAAGACTGGAGTAATGGCTTCTGAAAATTTATTTTTGACATCACAAGAATAAATTACATTTTAAAATATATTAAAAAAAAAACAGTTATTTAAAATTCTAACAATTTCACAGTATTTTTGATTACATAAATGCAGCCTTGGTGAACATAAAATACTTCATTTAAAATTTTTTTTTTTTAAATCATACCAACCCCATACTTTTGAAAGGTAGTGTATATCCACTTTCGGTGCAGACATTGAGATAAAATTTAGAATAAACATTATCTACTCAAACCAGTATACAATAGTATATCATTTCATAAACAACTGCAAGATTGTTGTCAATACAGCAAAATGGATCAGGCATCATAACAAATCCTAACATCTTATCAAATCAAAACCAACAAGTGAGATGCAGGAAAAATGGTCCTGTGCACCGAGAGAACGGCTCTGTCGCCACTGTATCAGGAGGAGGAGTGTCTGTATTCAGCTATGCAGATGTCATGATAATGAGCTGCCTGCTCAGGCTGGATGGTATTGTGACTGCACGTCTCTATCTGTGTGTGAGAGCATGTTTTTCTCCCACTAAAACCAAACACTTGGGCAGTGGCATTGGCCTGTTTTCCAGTCATTCTCTTTAAATGAGGTTTGCAAATACTATTGAATCAGCTAAGAGCAAACGACAAGGGGGTGGGGTGAGCGAGTGCGCTCTTAGCTTTGATGGTCCAACCAATGACAGCATTTGAGGCCGTGTATGTGTGTTAGCAGAGGACAGGCCCTGTGGATGAGAGTGGGTATATTTGGAGGGGGGTGGGACTGGCTATTAAATGGAGGATGACAGGGAGTAATTATTCTAATGCGCTACTTTGCAGTGCGGCTGGGTTAAGGTGTCAGCTGCGAGTCATTAGGCCTGACATGCGCTGGATAGCGACGAGACAGCTGTCTCCCTCCCAGGTGGGCTGACCCACACCGCTGCCACCACGCTAACCGGCCACCGTCAGGGTGCCTCTAGAACCAGTTAGCCCAGCCCTGGTAGTAGCTACGCTGTACCCTGTCTAATAAACACAGCCTCTTTAATTTTACTGCCCAAACAATCGTTAACTTTCTGTCTCCTCAGAGGAAAAGAAAATTAAAGAAAAAAAACTGTATTTTAATTTCCTAGCAGGTAAAAAAAGACAAATAAATAAATAAAAATACATGTAATTAATTCCTTTTTGTTTTTTGCCAAACGGACCTAGAATAAGTCATCCTATATTCCAGAGCACAAGTAGCAGAACAAACTGGCTTGAGTTTACATTGAAAACCTCAATTTAAGTCAAATAAAACAAAGAAGGGAATTCACTAAGAATGATAACGGCGTTCATTTGCACACGCTGTCTGTGTGGCTGTTTTAGTGAATTATGCAAATCAGAAAGCGGTGCAAATACACCCAAAAAAAGCAATTTGCAGAGCGGTTTGCAGTTTGTGGACCAGTGCAAGGTTAAGGAGCTTGACTTCACCGCATCTCTGGAAATAAGTCTGGTTATAATGCTCATTTCTGTCATTTGATAAATCACTGAAATCATGATCGCTAGAAATTGTACAAAAGCATCTCATTTTCTTTTTTACCACCTACTTTCTGCAGTCAATAACAGTGAAATGTTAATTGCCTCAGACAAATAGAGCTGAGTTTTATAAATAAGGCACACACTATAATAAGCCTAATTGATATAGATTATGGTTATTATGACTTATGGTTATGATAAATACAATGCCAATGCTATTTCAGTGCATTTAGCACCAGTTAAATATAACATAACGTTAATATAATATAATATAATATAATGTCCTGTGTTGAAAAAAATTATTTATTACTGTAAATCAGGACATAAAGGCTCCTTGCATAATAATTTAATTTTTTTTTAGCAAAATGCTTTTTAGATAAAGCATATCATCTGACTACCACACAGGACGATAAACTTTCCAAAAGTATTTCATGTCAACTACCTACATATCTTACAGTGAGAAAAATATACATAAATAAGATTTATTTGCATATGTTCCGATTCTGGAGAATCATTGTCCCCGAGCCAAGCCTCAGACGACAGAGATTGAATTAGTGCTAATATATGCAACCATTTACAAAGAGCAGAACTTTCCATATCCTTATGTTACAGAGGATCATATCAACCCATACCCGATGGCCTTGCTTATGAAAAGTCATGAGTCTGTGCATATGTACCTGATAGCAAGTTCACATAAAAAGACCTATGAAGACACAACAGTGTTAACCTAATCAAAATGAGACTTCAAGACAGAGACAAAAAAGGTTCACATAAAAATGTTAATGCTTAAGCTCTTCCCCATTCTTTAAATTTTAAGTTATCACTGTAAAGTCAAGGATCTAGAACGTAGCATATTTTTTGCACGATTTGTAACAGTTTCAAACCATTTTGTCAGGAAAATCCACAATTCTGGAATTCCCATTTGGGTTTCAATTTTCAGATTCTATAATGCAGTGTTTCTCAACTGGTGTGTCATGACTCAAATAGGTCATGTTGTGGATGGCAGGGAAAAACAATGCTAAATGCAAATAATGAAATGCATATAATCATAACCATATTGCTGTGCAAAGTCAGAACATAAAAAAAGCTTATCAGGTAGAAGAAAATAGCCTCCATGTTTTGTTGTTGATGTCAAAGCCTGTGTGTCCAACCAAACTCTACAAATCCCAACAAGCACAGATGACATGAAATGCAAATGCTTGATTTTAAGGACATTTTTGTTTACTTTTGTAAATTAAACCATTTTGGTTCTGCGTTGGGTCACCGCTTTATGTCCAATGCAAAAAACAAAAAAAAAAAGTTCAACAAACACACACTACGATGAAACCTGATACAATAAAAAAGTCAGATTTCCTGTATATGAGTCAGGAGTGTTACACAATGTATTAATAATCATGAGAAATTCCCTCAGTCCTTAAATTCCCTCAGTCCTTAAATGCCCCAAGTGTCAGTATGATGTGATGAAGTTATTACTCACATGCAGGCTGAAGTGAACACATCCATGACACCAAACAAATTGTGCCCCATGATTCCACTGGGCCCAAAACCAGAAACAAACAAGGCCTCCTGCTTCTAATCAAGACAACCAGTAGAGGTCAAACACACACGCACGAGTCCTTGCCTTTCATTCGATCTTCACATCATCACGTCATTATTTCTCGATTCCATCACTATCCACAGTTTAAGTCTTAATTAGTGCTACTGTCTCTACAAAAAAAGTAAATAATATAAAAGACAGCTGGTAAATTACTACTTTGTACAGATTCTTTAATATATTTTGGAAATGCAATCAGATAAAATGCATGGAAATAAAGTGAGCATGGTACATTGTAAAGGATTGGTGTTGGACAGATAGACAGAACGGATGGGTAAAACTCGAAACTTCTTGGAAATTTATGCGGCTGCCACTTCGGAAGGGTTTGGGCCATCTGATGGGTTAAAACTATTAAGACCACAAGAGCAGTTCTGCATCTGTGCACACAAAAATCGGGATTCAGAACTACTTAAATGCATTTGTTTTGAGACCCACAGAAACATATCCAGATGATTGTGATCAAAACAAAGGAAAGTAAACAATGCCATTTCCCACAGATCTGATCTCTTCATGTCGAAATCTCTGTGCTGATGACAAACCCAGAGTCCTTTGTTTCTACTTGATTTGATATATGATATGATGTATGGGACAGAGTGGCCTATAACTCATTAAGGTTGGCATCATCATTAAACTTCCTATGTTAGATTATAAACTGTTATGATGATCTATTATGATGATGAATGTTATATGGATTGTGATTCACATCTCTTTCATTTTTATAAAAAAGTGAGCTTGCCGAGCAGAAGTTTGAAGTGACATTAGGGAACAGAAGCAGGACTTTTTGATTTAGTTTTTTGAGGGCACTAGCTTTCCTCCTCTGAGAGAATGTTTGACTGATGTTTGACTGACTGAACAAATACATAAATGCATAAACCAATTTTTTCAACAGCTGCACGATAATTGTCACATCTGTGTCCTTTCTTCCAATCAATTATGCACCACAAGTTGTAATTTATTTATGGCCAATTCAGGCTCTAGTGATGAAATGTTAAAGACACTCCAAATGCAAAGTGATAGGGATGCCAAACTTGCCATCTTAAAAAAATACATCTGCTCAAAATTACATGCTGCATTGCATCAGACCTGTAAGAAAGTGGCTTTCTGCCCAAATCGTGGGACCACGAGTCTTATCTATAATACAATGTGATATGAGATCTAGAGGGAGATCCTAGGGTGCAGTTTCACTGCGTCTAGCCAAACACTGAGTTTCAGTAGTGACAAAAATCAAGTCCTGCTTTTTAACATTGTAAAAAAGTCATGCATTATATGAGCACAGTTAATTAGTGTCTAATAAAGATTAGAACTGCATTTAATATTGCTTGGGCCATCGGTTAAAAATAAAGAGGCCTCCCAAATTTGCATATTAAAACTAATTAGCATAATCAAGCCGCTGAAATCCTGTGCATGGCATTCAGAGAGCTGAAAAAGAACAGCTACAAAATGAAAAAAGAACCACTGTGTATTATAAACTATAGTAGTTTCTCCCTTTCAGATTATTTTTCTAACGGCACAAAAATCGGGATCACTACTATTGGTATACCTTCCAAAATCAAAAGATTTATTTTCCATTTAATTTCTTAAATTAAATTAAAAACAAAATGTATTAATTTAATTTTAACTGTTTTACAAGTGTCTCCATTTCATTTTAATTGCTAGATATATTGAATTATAAAAAAAATTTATTAAATGTAAATTCTCAATTCTTCTTTTTTTACTCTATTTTAATATGACCATTGCTGCCAAACGTACATATTTAAATATCTTAAAAACAAACCACTAAAACAAATCTACGCAAATTGTTTTTTAAACAGTCGTGCACTGTGTTCATCACTTTAAATATTCAAATTGATCAGACGAGGGAAGGAGTGAATTACAATACATTACCGATTCCCTGTATGATTTCCATAGGTCTGTCACACACAAGGAGAAAAATCAATGCGACAAAGCAGCCCAGGGAATGTCTGACACTACACACACACACACACACACACACACACACACACACACACACACACAAACGCGGCAGGACATCAACTCAGATTGAATCAGGGGGTTAAGGGGAAGTACACAGAAGCTTGCGCCTGTGTTAAACAGTCTGCTAAAGGGGGCAGGTACCAGCCCACCCAGCTAATCAGCAGAATTTGCTCTGATACAGGAGGAAAAGGATTTCTGAGCACATGCCTCTGTCACATTCATCACTAACATAAAAACCTCTGTAGGCTAAAACACTTGACCTCAATATGGGAAAAAAAATGGATTGCATTTTGTTATACTCAAATCAAGCCTTCAATCCAGAAAGAAAGTTTTAAGTCAAATAAAGCCATGCTGAAAGCTTATAAAAGAAATTGAAAGCATAAAGAGAAATCGTAAGAATGACATAAATGATTTGAATGTTTGTTTTCCCCCAATTTAAACCATGTTCTATGGTTATCATCCCAAAACCATCTATCTATCTATCTATCTATCTATCTATCTATCCCATAAACAAAAAATTAGTTTTTTGAAGTAAACTGAAATGTATTTCCACTGCTGAGGATTATACGACAACACTAATAGTAATTTAATAGTGCTTAATGTACTGGAGACAATGGCAAATAAGAAAACTGCTATCTATCTACATTTGTGGACAGGTTAGTTCCTCTCCAAACCCATCTAATGCGTATACTACTCCAACCCAAGAGCTCTTTCATCCGCTTTGGCACTCCCCCCCGGCCCCCCAGTTTCTAGTTCATAGTGCCACCCTCCAAACCAGCTCACTGGGGTCCCCAACCTAATCCTGTTACCAGGAGGTCTGGCTGTTTGAGGAGGCTTAACACGGCAGACATTGTCGAATTTACAACCAGCCACATGGACATCTGCCCTACTTTCTGCATTTCACATATCCCCCCAAAAAAATATGGAGAGAGACCTGGTTCATAGAGCAAGGGGCCATTTCATGGAATCAGCAAGCCAGTCATTGTTAAAGCTGTCATTTCTCCTCTGGGGCCGGTGCGCTTTAACTGAACTGTCAGCTTTCTACTTAATGCTTGTTAAGGGTAACAGGCCAGTCTGCTGATAGTACTAATGAGGACCAGAAAAAAGACACAAGCATGTTTAAAGGATGCACACCGATTGTCATAACAAACACAATGGTGCTGTAATGGCTAAAAAAAATCAGCTGCTCAAGAAAATTATGAAGATGTGAAGATTTACAGCAGAAGGTGAAAGACTCATACTTCTATAAATATGTTAATATTTCGTTACGCGGTCAGCTCTCTGCTCCCATAAACAAGTGCTTTCCTCTGCTTTATTATTTGTGACGCTCTGATTTAATTCCAATTACCCCATTAATTAGAAATCTTGTGCCCTCTGATCTAGAGTATGTTTCAACTAAATAACATTTGCCAGGTTTTATTTGTACACGGAGACCAACACTTGCTTGTATTTGTTCACAGAACAAAAAGTGTTTTTTTTTCCTAGAGGCAAAAAAACCTGTATTTGCACTGTATTTGTCACATAACATCCTGTGATAACACAATCAGAGACTGATTAAATCATTAAATACTATTAAGCACTCGTTTCTCCTGTCATTCTTCTCGAGATGTGAGTCCACAATTTGTGCTCTTGTTTAATCAGCATATTGATTATACAAAATCTGCATATCAATGGGATACATCACAAAAGAATTTTGGGCCAAAAAATTAAGCCATTTAAATGTAACCAAAAAACTATTTTGCCTTAGAGCTGAAGTGTTTAATTTCTGCACACAGCATCACTAAATGGAACTACAGAAGTAATAACTGTTAAATCAGATTAAACAGATTGCCTTGCCCCAAACTCATATCACTGCAATCACTACAAAAATAAACTAATTAAAATAAAAATCACCTCAATTGCTGAAAATAAATAAATAAAAATCAGTCCACATTTTCAGTATTTTAATGTTGTTTTCCAATAAAAATAGATAATCATCCCTTAAACAATACACGTTTTAGATGAATATTATATGTTCATTTACTTTATTTTTTTTCTCGCATTCTTTGTTTTAAGCATAAACTTCACTAAATATAGGTAGGTTTATACTTAAAACAAGAAAACTACAATTTAAAAATTAGGCAATAAAAATGAACTTAATTCAAGATATACTGTCTGAAAACAAGTCTTAATATCAGATATGATTCTCAGTTTTATTCGATTATATTTGATTTGCTTGAAATTCTTATTTGAAGAATATTTAGATATTTTGCAATACAATAAAAAAGTGTCTATTAACAAAATTATTTTTTGCAGCGATGTTACAGTATTTACACATCAGCCTACAAATGGCTTAATACTTGTCTCTGGAATAAGAAAAAGTATTTTAACACTGCACAAAAAAATAAATAAATCACACACAGAAGCTCGAAATGCAACGCAGAGAGTGCATATCTAAACGATGCTGTTTTTACCTAGTGCCAAGCAAACCACATTTCTGACGGTTGTTGTATTGCTGATCTGTTCAGTGCAGCTCAGTTCTGCTCATTAGGCAGCTGTCCCTCACTACAGCAGCCAGACCCACTTCATACTGGCCTTGCTAGTTCATTAGGACACCGTTCGCTGTCTTGGCTCCAGGGGTAAAACACAAAAAGTTCGCGGTCTGCCGCTCTGCGCCCTAATCCAGTCATGAGACTGGGCTCTTAAACACTATTGCGGCTAAGCCTGGCCATGTGTGCCTCCGACCTGAGGGACCCGGACCGCCAGCCTAGAGCCGTAATCTTTCCCTCGCTCTCTCCCTCGTTCTTACTCTCTCCTTCGTCCTCTACTCCGTTGCTATTTCTCCATGCCAGCATTGCCTCCCTCTCTTCCTCTCTCCTGCCTCCTCTAATGGCATTCTTCAAGAGCTGGCCCCGCCGTGCCGCCCGCTCACAGTCTCTTAATTAAAATGCTCCCACCGCTCTGTTTATGTGACCGATGACTGTTAAATTAAGATGCTGTCACACTGGGACGCAACAGTACATTTATATTTATTTATATATTTATTTTTGCCAGGGCGAGTTCCGCCACGAGCGCTAGGCCTCGGGACTGCGAGCTGACATGTTTTCTTTGTCTGAGGTCGGAATTTACACCATTTAAAAATACACTCCACCTCATTACAGCACTGCCCTAAGGAGGCAAGCAGTCGGCATTGGCTAATAAGGTATGTGTTATACAGAGAGAGATTTTAATAGGGTTTAATGTATGCAGAGGCTACGCTAAAGTGACATTATACGTCTTGAACAATGCTTTCTGGGGGTGTGGGGGGCCATTGGTGCTAAATCTGCAAATATTGCATTTGCACCAAGCTTGTATTACACGTTGAGCCTTCCTTGGCTTCAAAACCTCTGACAGTATCGACTCAGCCTGAGTGAGTGAGTGTGGGAGTTGAAACCAGAGAGAAAATGAGGATTGATTTCCTCAACAAAAAAAAAGAAAGAAGAAATATCCTGCTGAACGACATCTTGAAAATGAATATTGTAAAACCACCCTATCTATAATTACCATGAGTTAACATCATTACTCCCATACCACCCCCAGAAGTCTCCAATGAGGAAACAAAAGCAATAAAAAGAAATTCTGATTCTGTCATCGTTTACTTATTCTCATGCCATTCCAAACCTGCATGATGTTCTTTCATTTGTGAAACACAACAGGTGATATTTTAACTGTTTTTGTCCATATAATAAAAGTTAATGAGGTCCAAAACAATAGTGGACCCCACTGACTTTCAATGTATGGAGATTTTTTTATTTTATTTTTTTTTAAATATCCTTTTGTGTTCCACAGAAGAATGTGAGTCATACAGGTTTGGAACGACATGAGAAAATGTTTTTCGAATACAAACAAATGCTTTAAACTGTGCTGTACTTTGGGTTTAAAAAAAAACCTAAACCATGGTCAAGGATGATTCACTTGACTACACTTTACTACATATTAACCAATCTTATATACACTACTATTCAAAAGTTTGGGGTCAATAAGATTTTTTTTTATTATTATTTTATACTTTCATTCAGCAAGGATGCATTAAATTGATCAAAAGTGACATTTCTAATTATACAAAAGATTTTAAAAATAAATGCTAATGAATCGGAAGGTTCATATGACACTAAGAAAATTCAGTTTTGCCATTACAGGATTCTAAAATATATTCAAACAGACAGCTATTTTATATTGTAATAATTTTGTCACAATATTACTGTATTTTTGGTTTAATACATGCAGCCTTGGTGACCATAAGAGACTGCTTTAAAAAAAAAACTTTACAAAAATCTTACCAACCTCAAACGTTTGAATGGTAGAATAAATGATGACAGAATTGTCATTTTTGGGTGAACTATCCCTTTAAGCACCTTCTCTACCTGCTGTCCCCCGCCGCTCTTTCCGGAAACTTGACGGCAGATGTTGCAGCGCTAAGCTGGCTCTGAAGTGCCTCTCTGGCTCCCCGGTCTCCCTAACAACACAGTCAAACCACATTAGATCTCTTTATTTGTGCCCCAGGCAAGTTCGGCAGTGCAGCTGTGTCCACCCTCCGCTCTACCTTTGGTGTTGGAGCCCCTCAGGCGGTAAATGGGAGAGCAGAAAGTGTTCAGGCTGTCTTGAAAAAACTACATCTGCTGACAATCCAGCAGTCTGTCTGTGGGCGGAGTGGGGGGAGGGACCGGGAGAGGTCTCAGAGCTGAACAGATGTCTGCGACAACCTGCTTCCTTACACCTGTACGAGTCCTCGTAACCCCACGGATCCGGCGCTGAAAAATTCATGACCCCGGAGGGTTCCTGTCGGGCATCAAAGCCCCCCTCTCTTCAGCCGAGCGTACGAGGCCCACCTTGGCTCCGGCGAGGGACTCCTCGGGCTTTGATAGCTCATGCCTGCACCCAGTGCACTTGATCAAGGGCTTGAAAGTCTGCACGATCGAGCTGTGGTCTGACTGAAGTGTGCCAGGGTCCCGCTTGGAGGCTCCAGACCCTCCTCTCACATGTATTGAGAGTTACAAAGGTTTTAACAGTTCGTTTGAAGAAAGTAAAACAGAACAAGTGGCTCAAGCGTGACTGGGATATTGTAGCTAATGGGAGCACTAGTGCCGCACATGCGGTGAGGGCTTCTTCAAGATGAAACAAACCCAAACAAATACTTCAAACTGTGCCCTACTTTAGGAAAAAAAAAAAAAGTTAAATTGTAGTGTGCCCATTGTCAGCACGACTTGTTTACTTCAAGCCTGTTTACTTTAGTCTCACAACAGGATGATCCATTTGACTCAAGTTCACTTCATATTTAATATACACTACCGGTCAAAATTTTGGGGTTATTTAATGTTTTTATTCAGCAAAGACGCATTAAATTGATCAAAAGTGACAGTAAATACATTTATAATGCTGTATAAGATTTATATTTCAAATAACTGCTGTTCTTTTGAACTTTATATTTATCTAATAATCCTGAAAAAAATCTACAAAAATATTAAGCAGCACAACCCTTTTTAATATTGGTAATATTAACAAATGTTTTAGAATATATTAAAACAAAAAAAACTGTTTTTATTGTAAGAATACTTTACAATATTTTACTGTTTGCTTGATGAAATAAATGTAGTTTTGATGATTTGACAATTAGAAAAACTTTGACGATTAGAAAATCGTCAAATTTTTTCTAATTGTCAAATCATCAAAACTACATTTATTTCATCAAGCAACTAATTTGACGACTAGAAAAAAAAAATCTTGGAGACCCCAAACTTTTCAATGGTAGCGGCACATTCTGTTGCTAAATTTAAGGCCCTTAAATGTTTTTTTTGCACATTCATACGACTTGTTTGTACACACATATTAGTGCATTACAAAAGTTACAAAAGAGGAAGTGTCTGCAATACGAACTCATGACAGTCACATCCTGTTGCAAGAGTTTGCAGCTAAGGTTTGTGAAACTTGCACACATATTCACTGTAACACGCACACAAACACACACGCATTCCCCTGAACTGTTACAACACACACTGATACCCCGTTATGCTTCATTTGCAGCAACAGCATTATCTAGTTTGGTATAGTATATGTAAGGGTGATGAACCATATTTGCAATCTGCACTGGGGTAAACCGTATGTGGCTTACCTTATCTGTGGTAGTTGGGCGCATGAGTGAAACTCGGTCATACTGTCGCCGCAGAAGAGCCCACAGTGCCTCAAGTCGACCCTATGATGAAACAAAAATATAAAGATGTGGCCTCAGCTTGATTTCATTTCCACTAATCTTTGGAGAGAAGAGATGGCCTCAATAGCAACAGGAAGTGACTCACCCTGATTGGAGTATACCACTTGGATTCAGATCGATGGTATGTGGGTGGGGGTGCGGGTGGCTTTTTGATCATGGGTTCCTCTGTCTCCTCTTGTATTGACACCACTGCATTCTTGGCCAGCTCGAGCCGTGCACCCTCCTCTGTGGACCCTTTCTCTCCCCAACGGACCTACACAGAAATTTTTATTATATTATATTATATTATATTACATTACATTACATTACATATTAAAATAAATTAAATCTATAAATAAAGATATATATAAAGACATGAAATAATTTATAAATTAATGCCTGTCCCTCATTGAAAAGCCTTAATTAAAACTGCACTCCTCAAGCTGTAGGTTAAAAAACACATCAATAGAACAGCTTTTCTACAGCATCCCAGTACGTCCCATTCTGCAACAACTCTCAATTAATAAAACATTCTCTGCATCCCATGTTTCCCTCTTTACATGTCAGGCTGTGTTTTAAGTAAAGAGGAAGTAGGCAGGTTGATCTTAGGTAAACCTCTTCCCCAGATCCTGAGATGGTTTTAGAAATGGAGATAGGTTGTCTGGATGAATGAAAGCTTTCCAAACATTAAAGAAAGTTGTGCTCCGGTAAGCCCTGAGATTTACACACTCATGGGAAAAGTTCAGATTTCAGAGGGAACCTTAGTGATGTCTCCTTTACTTGGGAGCTTGGAGAAAGGATGGCTGAGCGTGTATCAAACCAGCTTTGAGATGGATACAGTGCTAACTAAGTAGCACATTTCAGCTGAACAAAGTCGAATGACAGAATGGAAGTCAGCAAGATGAATTCATCTCGTCACAGCAGTTCTCAATCCTTCAGCGTCAACATGACTTAAGACAGCGGGACATCATGGAAGCTGAACTGGCAGGGCCCTGTCACGTCAAAACCATCAGTCAGGGGCTGTGCTACATTTAAGGGGATTTCTATCAGAAACTTTGAGTTGTGTTGAGCTTGACATCACAGACACAAAGGCTTTTAGACGGGCAAGAAGAGCAAGCGTTCTTTTGTGGATCAAAAGAAAACAATATGTTTTCTTTTCCAAGCTCACTTCATTAATCCTCCACCTGATTATTCAGGTCTGAACCAAAATGATCAAGAATAGCTGACCCTTAGCAGTTAAGTATACTAATATTTGCATTTCATCTAAAGCAACACAAGTAGAACTACCATACCAAATGACTCCAATGACTTTATCAAATGAACAATATAACCTAGAATTATGTTAATAAAGCAATATCACATGAGCTGGGGTGCTGTTGTACTGAACAAGAGTAAGTTATTTTGCAGTTCTTTAAACATTTTAATATCAGTTAATATCAAGTAACTTACATTTCAGATCAAATTTGACCTGCTATTTTTTTTTTTTTTGGGGGTCTCACACCAATAAAAATATTTCCAAATGAAGTCAAAGTATTGCATGTCACCAGGTCATGCACAGTTTAAATGCTACAAGTCAATTTAGGCAATTATAATGTCAATGTAACATTATCATGTACAATATAAAAACTAATATTTTTTACATATTCCTGTATCTTTGAGATTTATTAAAAATGACATTTATACAATTTATACAATGTGTTATACAATTATTCTATTATTAAAGAATAACTTTAGGTAAGGGTTAGATGAAAGCAAAAAAAAGTACAATTAAATATCCAATATCGATTGATACTGGCAAATTAAAAAAAAAAAACTCTAATGTCAACCGATAACCAATATGGTATCAATATATTGTGTATCCCTATGTGTGACTCCAATCAAAGCACCCCACTCCATGTCCACTCCAGATTTTCCATTTTCTGCTAAACTCTCACTCCAAAGAAAACCAGGATAGAAAAAGAAAGAAAGGGAAAGCCAAAGAAAACCAGGATAGTCCAACTTTCCAAAAACATTCTAGCTCCAGCCTCCAGGCAAAATTACACACCCCCACTTGAACTCTGCACAGCTCATTAACCATTCAAAACTGTTGTATAAATTACAATTTTATGTTAGTCCTAGAATTATGAAAACTGTCAGAAAAAGAAACATGTTGATGTAGCAATACGTGACTTAATAAGCATACAAAGCATTAATAATGTCAGACAGGTCATCAACACTCCTGAGAGAGAGAGTGGAGGTGGTGGACAACTGCTAAATGCTCAAAGACAGCTGTGATGACATCAAAACCTTTCCTGTCATCAGGGGGCTGCAAATCATTATAAGCATCATTAAAGTGTAATGTCTCGATGTTCACCTCCATGCGTTTGATTCCACCAGCTCCTCTTCCTCCATAATAAGATGCATCCACGGTTGGCCACTTTTTCTTGGGTATTGGTTCTGGCTCTGGCTTCTGAAAAAAATAAATATGGACAGAAAATTGATCAATTTGATACTTCCAGCCTCAAAGAAAGCATTGCAATTACAGCAGATGTGTGACTTTTATATTTATGCACACTACCATTAAAAATTTTGGGGTCATTAAGATTTTAATTAGGACTTTAATATTTTAGGAATTATATTTTTGGAAAACATGATTCATTCCTGTGCTGCCAAAACTGGATTTTCTTATATCAGACTTTAGAGTCACATGATCCTTCAGAAATCATGCCAATATGCTGATTTGGTGCTCAAGAGACATATATTATTATTATTATCGATGCTTAAAACAGTTGTGCTGCTAATTATTTTTGTAAAAAATCTTGATACATTTTTTTCAAAACTCTTTTTATGAATAGCATTTATCTGAAACATTTATAGCAACATTAATGTCTTTACTGTCACTTTTGATCTATTTAATGCATCCTTGCTGAATAAAATTAGAATAAAAAATAAAAAATAAATCTTACCCCAAACATTTGAAATTTTGACTATATTTTAGCATTTTAAAAATAATACCCTCGAAGGAACAGTAAATAAACCTTTTTGTAAGTTATACAAAAATTACATGTTTATATATATATATATATATATATATATATATATATTTAAAAAAAAAACTTACAGGCGGAGGCGGAGGTGGATGAGGTCTTTGAGGGGGTGGGTCTTTAATAACCTGAGAAAAGAAAGAGAATAATTCTAAATTTTATTAAGCAAACTTGATTCGCAGTTGAACAACTGGAGCCTGGCACCACCACAATTGATTACAGGGATCTGCTTGTAAACTAACCCTGTAGGCCCTTGGTGCAAAATAAAGCCCAAAAATCAACTTGTTGACAGGGGAGTCTTTGGGGTGAGCACAGTGGTCCGTTTACCTCGTAATTAATTGGATGAGATTCAACGCTCCCCTGCAATCCCCCAATCATAAAGTCCTGAGGAATTAATTAGCTGCAATGAAATGCAGAAGGGAAACTTGGGCTTCACTCCATGCTGATCCCCAGTGCAAAGGAGAGGAGAGTTAACAGGATGAGATGTCTTCCTGTAGCATTTTCTCTGACTGCGTATCTGTCGCGAGAAACACTACGCTGGATTCAGCAGGTGACTTCACTCACAGTCAAGACGTCTTCCTCACTGGAAATGTCGTCATATTAGTGATCGCTCAGCAAACTGCTTATCAACTGACCTGACACATCTAACCACTCTTCAACATGATGGATAAATGTGTTACTAGACAAAAGTTTATGTTTGAATCCAATGTCATTTACCAGTCCCAGTCACTGAGGTGAAAATGGCAAACTACTGCAATATAATGGCTACATACGTAATTCGAAAAGCTCAGCATAGATGACCCTTTGTAAGACTCCAACAATCTAGATAAAACGTCTTGGATGTGACCATGTTTCACCTGTCAACCATGTAACCCCTTCCATTGCAGATGCTTTCCAAAATGGAAGCAAGCCTCGTCTCATTAAACATGAAAGATGGATACACTGCCATTGCAGGTTAAGCATTTACTAAATTAGTTTTCAGGAAAAAAAATGCCTTTTAATCATCACATATCATGGGTAGAACAGCTGTTTTATTCACATTAAAGCGCACTGATACCATTTTGCCATTGTTACCATTATAATGATGGAAAATGATCAATTAGAGTTAATTAATTGCTCTTTGACTCACAACTGACTGCTGGAAAATCCAGTCCCATCCGTCCGTGGGGCCACAGCGTGTGATGATTAACATAACTTCGGAGAGAACCTTGTGCTAAAGGATTAGCTTTTTTTATTGAGTAATTAAACAGCAGATTTATATTTGCCAGACATATTGTGGGATAAATAAGGCATTACACAAATGACACGCTGGGCTGTTAGGTTCTCAAACTACCTGACGGACAGATGTGGAGCCGGGACAACCCTTTAAATGTGGTTTGGACGATAAAGAGCTGATAATTAAATCCTAAAATGTCAGTGTACTTAGCCATCTGACACTCTCACAAGGGCCTAAAAACTAGTGGCACAGCTGTGGAATCGACCAATCACAGTCCAGCAGTGCAACGTGCCCATATGGCTTTCGGGATAATTATATCCAATTGGAGTTTATAATCTGTCCATTTCACCCCTCTGAACACACTGTTGTGTCAAGCTGTTTCCCAGGC
Organism: Sinocyclocheilus anshuiensis; assembly: GCF_001515605.1. NCBI lineage: Eukaryota > Metazoa > Chordata > Actinopteri > Cypriniformes > Cyprinidae > Sinocyclocheilus > Sinocyclocheilus anshuiensis. Next base: position 249,266 of record NW_015551200.1, on the reverse strand, counting down.
TTAACATGATCATGGACAAGTAGCAGGTAGCATATTTGCAAATTAAAATGGTGCATTTCCATTAACATAAAATTAACCTGTTTGCAGTAAAACAACAAATAAATGACCTAAGAGTGTGTTATCAAAACATAAATAAACATGCCTTTATCCAAATAAAATTACACTTAATATTTAATAAAAAAAATCATTTATAAGTAAAATTGTTTTTATTTATTTACATACATATATGGCACTTAATGTTTAGATAGACCACTGTAGTCGGTTTAGTTTTTGGACTGACCCATTTCATGGCGCAAAAACACATACTTTCATACCTGACCCTCTACTTTCTTATGACCTTTCTAATTATTATTTGATACAATTTTGGCATTTCTGCAAAAACCGTGTTGCTGTGGCTGTGGATAGTAATTTGTGTGTTTCTGGGGATGAGGTGCTTCTGTATTTCTCTGATTGCTGAAAACTGGCAAGGCTGAGTTTAAATATTAACAAAGCACACATGGCCCTTCTCTTGTGCCGGGGTCCCTGATGGAGAGGAACAGCAGCTCCTCCACCAAGACAAACAGGGCCGAGTCCAGACATGCTGCGGGGGGTTTACATTTTAATGCCTTTGTTGGTTTTCCAAAATATGCTTCCATCTCATCCTGGAAAGGCTCCCGCCAGGTTCTCAAAGAGAGTTGGTGCATATAATTTTGTGGTGCAGTGACGCTGATTGCCATAGCGATACTCGCCAGCTCCACTAATTCTAGATGTTTTGTAAGTGCACCATCTGTATACACAAGCACATCAGAGCCCGAGAAGCATAGCTGCTTTTTTATTTCAATTATTATTTTAAGTATAGGAGAGCTATACTATACACTTTGTTTGGTTAAAAACCCAAGCAACAGGAAAAGAGCTTCTTTTTTTTTCGCACATGAAATACTTCTGTATTTTTGGCAGCTGGTCTGGTTGCATGTATCAGATGATTAGTCAGGATGTGGTCAGGTCTGTGTATTGTGCTTTGCCTTTTAAAAAAACACCAGAGCAGTATATTACAGCAATAGAGCTCCTACTACTAAATTCTTATCTTACTGTAAACGAACGATGTAAACTTCAAGAGAATTTACAGTTACAATACCATATAGGCAAATATAAATAATGAGAAATAAACATGTTAATGTTAATCTCAATACCAGTTCAATCTCAATATAGATTCTGTAGGTGAAAAGGGACAAAATTCACACTGGGATGCTGAAAGACATGCGACACTTACAATGGTGCAGCAGAGAGGCCAGAACCACCACATCAGAGCCAAAGCCAACAGGAGAAAGAGCACCAAGAACACAATGGCCACCACTGTGCCGTCCGACTAATGAGAGAGGGAACATTTACAGTTAGCTTCAAAAACAGGATAATAGCAAAATGTTATGAAAACAGAAAGAAACAAAGGAAATACTGCATGTAATATAAAATCAATCTAAATTCTGTTATAAGTATATAAGCTGAAGAGACATTTTCAAAAATTCTGATCTCATGTTTGACTTACACATGTGGAGGCAGTGATGATGAAAGCACTGGAGATATACGATGTGCCATTGTTCAAACTGATCAGAACCTCCATTTGTCTGTAGGAAGAGAACGCATAATTGGACATTTGAATGTTTTTTTTATGTAATGGTAATTACACACTGCCTTGAATAACGTTTGAAAATAAGAATGACAGTTATTCTTTAAGCACAATTGTATATTCTGCTTTACTTGCCGAGATTTTTCTGTAATATGTTTCTGTACTATGACGACAGTTACAATGGACCTTTTTCACATTTCCGGGTTTCTCAGCAGCGGAAGTCGTCATAGTTGGGTTAACTTGAAGAGCAGTGAATGGGAGAGTACCACAAATATATTTTTTGCATTCCCATTTGCTCAAATAGCAAAAGAAAAACTCCACGATAGTGTTTTCATGACTTTCAGTAAAAGGGAAAAAATTGAGAGAGACTGATAACGGCAGTCAGAAGAGAGAACGATGTCAAATTTACCGTCCCTCCCATAGACTCTGCATTAGAAACACCCTCGCATTAGCATTAACTTTTTTTTTGTAATTTGATTTAAAGGTGATATAATACAAAGAATAGTGTTATAAATGTACATACATTTAAAAAAAAAATACAAATATGAAAAACTTTCGAGGATTTACGATGCTGATGACCGTTAAACGCGTCATCACAGTCTTGTGAAAAGGGTCCATAGAAATGGAGAAGCAACTATAGGGATGGGTCAATTTGGGAATTATTTAGAATATGATGTAATGTCTGATAAAATAAGTGTGTCATAATAGGGAGTGTTTTACAGATTGAATGGAAGAAAAAGGGAATTACTTTAAACTCATGTCGAAAGTAAACCAAAATAGGCAAAAAAGAGAAATAAAATTCAATAATATGAATTCCAAATTAAAACTAATAAACTAAAACTACAAATACATATAAAAAATTCAAAACTAGTCATGCTTACTGGTGTCATGAAGATTATTTGAAGTTTAATTCCTACAGAATTTGAGTTGAAATTCTCTTATTTACTGAGGAGGGAGTTGAAGGTGGCTTGCAATTAAGGCACTAATGATGAACGGCATTGTAATTTCCATATGTCTATTATGCAGGAGACAATTACCATGGGGCTAATGAGAATCCTCAAGCAGGAAATCGACTGACTGAACGCCTGAGATCCTTCCCAAAATGAGAGAATATGTAAAAAAGACAGACCACTGTCTGCAGAGTCAATGACGATGCAATAGAGACATTGCAGAATAAGAGTTATCTACAGCGAACAACAAAGATTTCACTAATGTTTGGGTCTTGCGCAAAGTATTACCAATGAGAACAGCAAGGTTACTTCACAAAAAACAATAGAAGAACTAACTTTTCCCATAACAGCCTAACCCACACTTTAAAATCTGTCACAGTACTGCACTGTAATGTAGTGTTTTGGTCTCTTGAGGGTTTTTACATGACATTAGCTTGAATTGTCATAGCCTTTTGAAAATCTAGTCCTGAGGCTGCAGGAAGCTTGTAAAGGGTTTTTTGCATGTTAACTAGGTCCGTGTGCTGAATGGATGAGAGGAGAGGCTAATTCAGCTGACATACTCAATACATGCAAATGGGAGGCAGGTTGTTAATCAAGCTGGATATCTGTATGTTTGGTGAAGAGAGGAGAACCGATTCACTAAAGGATTGTATTTCCTTGCACTTGACTCTCTAAAATTCCTCAGATCACCTTTGTTCAGTCTTTGTTGGACACAAAGTAGTTCTGGAGGAATATTTATGTGATGCTCCGTGAGAACTGATTACATTTAATCAGTATTCTTGGACACACTGCAATTGGCAACAAACACCACAATCAATGAAGGCTGATTTATTTATCTTCAGAGGTACTCTGAAACCACAATGCCTGCCAGAATGTCCCATGTCAAAAGAGGAAACTCTGTGGTAAACGCTAAAAGGCATTCCCAAAAGGTTTCCAATTACATTTATATTGAAATCAGGTGAATCCCATGCTAAACAAAGTTGCCTCATCTAATGGTTTGCTTTTGTCTAGAAATGCAGAGTAGAGGAAAATGTAACAGAAGTTCAGCAGAATGAGTCAAGCACATGGACACAAAAGTGCTCTTGCAGTCACAGAAGGCCCCTCATAGCACCACAGTAGACTGAGAGTGGTGTGTGAATTTGATTTATTGTCACAAAGCACATGGTGACAGAAACTGAAAGTGACGTAGCTGAATGGGATGACACGGGTGTCACTAAGGGCATTATTGCATTATTGAAGGCCTAACATATGCATCAGGCCTCACAGACTGCAACACAATGGCAAACAGGCCTGACTGAAGTTTGAGCAAAGTTAAATCTGTTAGATTCACTGCCAAGTAATGACATCACATTGTTTTTAAATGAAATGCTGCTATTATTTTTTCATTTTATGTCTGAATTGTTTTTTGTGCCAGGTTAAAGCTGCTCTGATTACAATAAATCAATTACACCTGATATCAGTTACATTAAAAAACATTGCCACCTTAAATAGTTTAAATTTGGTTAGCTACTTCTTGTTAGTAGCATGTAGCATTAACTATACTTTATAATTTTGGGGTCAGTTAGATTATTTTTTTTTTATTCAGCAAAGATGGATTAAATTGATCAAAAGCATCAGTAAAGACATTTATAATGTTACAAACAATTTCTATTTCAAATAAATGCTGCTCTTTTGAACTTTATATTAATTGAAGAATCATGAAAAAGGTATCTGTTTCCACAAAAATATTGATACTTAAGAAATATGTCTTGAGAACCAAATCAGCATATTGGAATGATTTCTGAAGGATCATGTGACACTAAAGACTGGAGTAATAACTCATGAAAATTCAGCTTAAAATGCATTAAATAGAAAACAGTTATTTTAAATCGTAATAATATTGAACAATTTTGCTGTATGTTTGATCAAATAAACAGCCTCAGTGAGCAGAGGCGTCTTTCAAAAACATTTATAAAATCTTACCAAACCCAATGGTTTCAACAGTAGTATAACTAACTACCTTTCCACAAGAATACGCTGACTGTAGTGTATTCAAGATCAAATTATGATTAACATGCCGCTTTCCAGCATTGGTGAAAACATCCAATATGACATAACCTGATAAGAAAACATCAAACTTTCATTCAAAAATAAATAAACCATTCAGCACGTCATTGCCTTTCATTTTAGAAAGAGTGACCATCATTTTATCATCTAGCAGAGTGAGAGGAGGAGCTCTGGTGGAGGCAGCGCTGCCATGTTATCTGGGCGCATCTCCCACCCCCTGTGCAGATGGAACTAAAATGGCGGCCTGACAGGTCAGATTGATTATTGATGAGGCACGTTCCACCACTCGCGCTGCAGGCAGGTGTCAGGTCTGTCCCTCAGTTATTTTTCTCACTCCGTTGTTGTTGTGAAAACGCAGGTGAGGACGTGCTGCTGCCAGACAAAAGTTCCTCATCCCCTCCAGCCAAAGACTCAAAGGGACGGGGCCGGCTGACAGATGCCCTAGATCCTGGTCTGACGAACCAACAGCTGTCGTTGCAGATGAGACCCTGATATCTGGCGCTACGTCACTGAACCACAAAGACCCTTTAAATCCCAAAAAGACACTATTTGATATTCCCTAGTGGTCTGCTCTTTAGGGATTGTTCAGGACAACTCATATACAGCATGTTTGCATATATGATAGAAATTACTTGTTTTCTAGGTGGCATATCCTAGATATGCTTCCAAACAAAAACAGGCTGTTTTCTGAGTGCAAACTGGACAGATGGGTAGAAAACGGACAGAGATGGTAGGAAAAAGACTGAGAGAGACATTTCTAGCACTCAACGATGTTGCAGGTGTTATGTGGTAGCCTATTGTCAGTATGCAGTGAATTATTTAAATTGGAGCGTGGAAAAGGGAATCGGTGCATCTGTCGCACATCCTTTTAAAGCCCTCCACCAGATGTGTTTACTAGCCGTTCATAGCAGCAAACTACTTAATGGGTCACAGTTGCCAGCCAAGTGTTAATTAAGCAAGCCTTTTGAATGGCGACCACGAATAGTGGATCAAATGTCCCAGTTAAGTCAGACCATCATTTCACACAAACTGCTCACAGCTAATCCCTGATCTAAACAGGGTGCTGTGTCTCTCGGTTATTTCAATAACGTAATGCTGTAACATGACATTTGAGGCCGGTGTATCACACAATATCTTAATGGGTCACAATTGCGTGACAGTGGCTTGGCTGTAACAGTCACGATACACAAGATACTCTGCTTTCTGTACATAAGGAGATCTCAGTGACACTTGCTGCATTATGAAACATGAATACTCACTGTCCCACTGAATACAGAACTGGAGCAGGACACAGGACATAGTCATTCTTCACCTTGGTTGGCTTCACCTCTGCAAAATGAACAGAAAGTTGATCGTGTTATGATCCCCAGCCAAACAAGCTGGAGAGCAAATTCCCCCTAAGATGAGTACCGCCAGGCCATTTATTATGATGTAGAGGCTCACTAGAACTGCTGACGTGTGCTCGGGAAGAGTTTAGGGAAGAGTGCCATTTTTTTTCCATCTCATCTTGAAATTTATTTCTTTGTCGCACCACTGCTGAAGGCACCCAGAATTCAGCATTTATGTATTTCCTGTCTGGTTACAAAAGCAGCGCGCAAACATGTGGATGCCATATGTGGATCTGTCATCTAATGATACTGCACTCATAAAGGAAACACCATACAGTCTGTAAGGGACAGAACTAGAGAGCTGACTGCAGTGGCTATATAGCATGTGGCTGCTTATGGAAAACTATACATGTATGACTTTTATACACAGTTAAATCATACCAAACCTATTTGACTTTATTTATTCTGTGAAACACAAATGAAGAGGCATTGAAAAATATCCATGCAATGCAAGTGTCCAGACAATGAAAGTCAAGTGTGGTTTAGGAGCCCCTTGGCTTTAACAGTATGAACCACAGAGACATTTTTCAAAATATTTTTCATTGTGTTCCACATAAAAAAAAGAAGTCAGTCATACAGGTTTGGAACAACATGAGAGTGAGTAAATTTTCATTTCTGGGTGAAATTTCCCTTAAAAAAATTTGTTTTCAGTCTTTTTGATAAAGTATGTTATATAAAACCATAATACATTAATAGAAACAATGTGTTGATGTAACTAAATGAAGTTATTTTCAGCAAATTAAGTCAGACTATATGTTTAAGTTTATTGAAAGAATAATAATTATATTCATTTATTAAATTAAATAATTTGAAGTCATCCTGCAGCCCTCCTTGAAGTTTCTCGGTGGGCCCCGCCATCACTGCTTAAAATCTTTGTTGATGTAGTTCAGCATCTTGTTCTGTCGTTAGTAACCTAATGTGACTGTTAAGCCACAAAAAACTTGCATCTTAGGTGCGTTGCATCCTGGGTGTGGCCTGCTTGTCACTTCCTGTCTGACACAACTGACTTTCAGACACAAAACCTCTCTTAAATCATTTGGTTTTGTCAGTGAAGTAGCATATCAAATAAGGTTGAGGTCAGTATATGCAGTATAACCATACTTACTGTAAATAACTCCATCCACTACGAAACTGCAGAGCACTCCTTCTGTTTGCCTCCCCAGTGTGAACCCGTTCCCTCTCAAAACAATGTCAAAGGTCTCTGAGGTATGTAAAACAGATGAGGACATAATGAGAAGCACTCCTGGGCGTTCACCCAAATCAACGACCACATACACGCACACGCACACACACACAAAAACACAATTGCATCCACCCTGACAGCTGTAAAAGCCCTTGAAATGCTTACCGTTCACACAGACGCTGGATGGCTCCACTGTTAGAATCTCCGTGCATGATTGCTTGAGGATCTGTATTACGAAAAAAAAAATGTATTCAAATCAGTACTTGTCACTGCTGAATCACTGTATCAGCTATCACAGTGTCCGGGTCTTTAGCATTCACGCTGGGGATATTGCTATGCCAAATCAAGCTCAATGAGACAAGCATCACATACAGTGCGGTGTGGGATAGACCCGTGTCAGCCGTTATGGGGAAATTATGCGGTGCCATTTTCCCTCTTCAGCTCTATTAGAGACCGCAGGCTGACATTATCATATAAACAGGCCTGTGAGAGGCCACAATCGCTTCTCCCATCATCCACATAAATCAACAGAGGACAAACTATGCAAATCTCTGTACACAACGGGCAAAAAGACAACATTAACAGAAAGATATGGTCGCCTGCAGTGGAGATGAGGCTTCAGACTGAAGTGGAGGACACGTATAAAACAGGCTGATTGAATATGACACCTGATAAACTCTGCTATCATTAAAGGGGAGAAGGAACACCGACTGAACGTCAGGGCTGAAAGATACTCAGGATGGTCTTTATGGCTCTTTAATGAGTTATGAGATGGCACGATACAAGGGAGGTTCATCGCAAGACGTTTCAACTTATTCTCTCTGACAGGTATCTATACACACATAGGAATAGACTTGAAGCATTAGAGCAGCCATCTATCTATAATTAGTACACATATCTTTAGAATACTCAATTCCGATTGGTTATTCATGACATTCGTGCAGTAACACAAATTCTCAGTGGAACTGAGATCACGGATTTGACCTTTTTTAAGCTTTTTTTCCCCCTTGGCCTTGTGTTTGGATCACCATCCTGCTGAAAGTGTTTTCAGCTGCAGTCAGATTTAAATAGCATTTCCTATGGTTTTCTCCAGTATTGTGCTCTGATATTCTTCTGATTAATAACGGCTCCACAGCATGATATTGCCATGACTTCACAATATGCTGTACATGAGGTGTCAGCACTGTAAGAATTAGCACTACAAGTACTGCTTTTGATTTTGGCTCAAAATATTCTTGACCTCATCATCTGTCCACAAAATCCTTCCCTTTCACATCACAACTGGGTCAATATTTATGTTTATACTCAGAAACCCGTGTTTACACTTAGATCTTTCTGACTATTTAAGCAAGGTCCATTCCCTCCAGTACAGGTCTATGTTTTGTGGAGTTATATACACTAATGCATCCTTGTTGAATAAAATTATTAATTTCTAAAAAATAGTAATAATAATAATGACCCCAAATATTTGAACGGTAGTGTACATATGCAAATATTTAAATGAAGCCACAAAATTTTTTTTAAAAACTGTATCTGCCATCAATCAAAACATTCTTGGAATATTTAATTAGGCCTGGATAAATCTATTCTTTAGGCTTTTGCTTTTTGCAAAATCTCTGTTAAGTCTACTTTAGGCCCGGACTGCAAAGCTGCACAGATGATCTCAAATCCTGGAAATCTGAACAGAGAGCAACATGAGGCCAACTAGCCCAGCCTCCAAGATTACTAATCACTGGAGAATGCCTGTGTTTTGCTGGGCCTGAAACTCCATTTGGCCAAACAAGCTTACTCTGTAACAAGATGATTGGTCTTTTTTTCATATCTCTTTTCTGGACAAAACAATAAATTACAAGGAGGTCCTGTCTTTTGTCTCGCATGACTAAACCTGAAAAATATCCCAGAAATTGATTCCTGTGGTCACAAAACAACACACCCGTATACAAAAACACTGAGATCAGCTGGTGATGGTTTACTGATGGCAGATGATGTTCAGTGTTCGTACCATGTTTACAATGTTAAACCGTATCGTTGGTAAATGCCATGCACATAAAGCAGCAAACATGCACTGAAAAATACTTGCTGAAGAAAATTTCAAAGCATCATGAAGCCACAGAAGAGGAGCAGCGCCAGATGTCCAATATCAAGTCACAAAGTTAGTCCGGTGCGTAGATCCAAAAATAACATGAAGCCAGCAGAAAAAACAATCCGCACATGGTCAAATACAGGCCAAAACCTCCTCAAAAAATCTTTATTATAATGCTTAATCAGAGGCCGTAAAAAAGTGCAAAGTGCAAAACATTTTCGAGACAAAAGCTCTTCCTCGGTGCCAAATGGAAAGTATCACAAAAGAATTGTCAACAGACTTGTGTAGGACGAAACTGCTTTGACAAGTTCATACAAACATAATGTTTCGCAAAAAACAACTACAATTTACAACCAAGAGCTTTCAAAAGCTATATTTTATAAAATTGCTTTACAAAACAGCCTTTTGGGAAACTTTGCTGTAGTTAAATAACAAATCTGAATGGTTTTAGCATCAAGCATCTGTCTGAACCCAGTTTGTTAATTGCAAAAATACGTCCATTTTCAGAGATCACAGGAAATATTCCCCAAAATGGCTGTATACGCTAGTTCAGTTGGGGTGATGTGCTTGGTGTCGTTTCTCTCAGCATTCTTCTCTTGAGTAAAGCATTTAACCCCTTTTTGCTCCACTCCAGGGGGTTGTTCACATAAGAAGTCTACTGTAAGTCACTTTGAAGAAATTGTCAGCTAAATGACTACTGAATAGTTAAAAGAATGGATCTGTCTTTTAGTTGACTAGAGGCCTCTATCACACCTTTAGGGATGGGTGTCCCTGGCATGGGGAACTTACCGAGTTAACAATGCCTTTGAGAGCTTGAAAGCCTCCTTTGACTGGGAACACTTGCTCTCTGGTATCAGCCACATCGGCGAGCTGTTGGCAGACAAACAGAGAGATAATAATAACAGGGCTGATAGCCAAGCAGGGAAAAAAAATGTGCTGACATTTCCTCTCCTTTAACTCAGTTTGTCATCGCTACAGAAACAGGAAGAGAGCAGCAGTCCTGTAATTACAAGCAACTCTGCAAAACCCCTGCACTTGGTGAAGCTTTAGAGAGATTTTTAAGTGTTAATCACACGTTTTCTGTGTAGCATTCGCAATATTTTAAAATCTGCTGGAATGCCAGTATTACCTGTTCTTCATCAAAGTCCTTTACGCCGACACAGTACACACGGGCCCCATTCATCCTTGCTAAATCAGCCTATATACACAACAAACAGTCATAACAACGCAGTTGTTAAATTAAGAAAAATATGTATGATTTTAGATACCAGCTCACCTCCTCCTTAGTGAGTTGATGGATATATGGTTCAAGCTTTCCATCAGTCAAAGCCACAATGATGCTAGAGGACTTTTTTAGCTGTTCTTTCATTTGTTCAGTTGCCTGGAAAGAGAAAGGGAGTGATAGTTGTGCGAGTAGAAACATATCTATTTTCTCAAAAACTGCAGGGATGTATAAAAATGTAGATATAAACACACATACACATATTTAAATTTTCTATCATTGTTTCAAAGACACAGAAATCATCTTGAGGCCAGATTCAGGTCATTGAATGTGGTGTGTTTACTTAGAAAGATGTAATTATACCTTATCTTGGTCATGAGGGGAACCAAACAGTTTACCATGTTTTATTTTGTTTATTTCAGTACAAGACTAAAGTCCAGGAAATACAGTCAATTGAGTATATTTACACTCCTGTTTCTGCACAAAATGTAAGTTTTTTTATATATAAATTAATTTTTCCATTCCACTGTTTATCATAAAAAAGATGTTATTTACCTTTTTAATTCCTTCATGCATGTAGGTTTCTCCTGCTGGTTTGACTGCATTTAAATCCCTCAGTCCTTTATTTATTTTTGCCCTGGTCATGTAAAGCATGGAATCAGTGTACATGGAAGAAATATTCTACTAAATGTTATGCTCACAATAAGATGTAATGGTAATATAAGTGTCATGTAAAACCATCTACATATGAATGAAACCTTTGCACCATAAATATTTACTCCTCTTTAATGTACTGTACAACACAAACACATGGTGTATTACTAGCTTTCTTACACTAGAGACTGCAAACACTTCATGCAAGCCTGATTTCGTACCTGTCTCCAGTGAGCTCTAACACAATCTCTGCTTTCGATGAAAACACTATGAAGGACACTCGCATATTTGGACTGGAATGAAAAAATGGGAAAAATGGAAAAACGCTGTAAATGAATGACAAGTGGAAAATCAAGCCCTGCTACAAATTCTAGTTGGACACATGTTTTTTAACAACAGCAAAAGGCTCTTCAGAAGAGACTTGATTTTATACTTTATTAAAAAAGCCAAATACAAGCATTGCTGCAAATGATGCGGAGAAATCCTGTGATGTAGAAAGTCTAGCTGTCCTCATGCTCCTTTCGCAACCATAAGAGTTGGTTCATGCGTAAGATAGCCAGTGTGATCAGCTAATAAAAGCTTGTGACTGGGAAAAAAAACCCCTTCTGCCTGGACCAAGGAAGTGATTAATTGATATGCAGACAGGAAACAGGTTGTCATTTGTGATTCATGCAGACATCCTGTTGGTGATTATATTTATACCTGTCACTTCCTATATATATTCCTCCTACCTTTTGCAATAAGAGAAGGACAAACAAGCAGCCACACAACTTTTCTGCATAACAGTGATGCAATACGTGCATTTGGACATATGTCAAGTTTAAAAAGTAGAACAATGGCATTAAAACTGGTATATTTCACTGTTCAAGCTATCCAGTTTAGTTTAAAAGTTTTAGTAATTTTGTTATGTTTTATAAATAATTTTCATTTAGCTTCAATTTTTTTCTTTTCAGTTTTAGCCTTAGTAATAATTTTAGTACTTCAACAAACATTTTATTTCAGTTACTTGCCCATGCAACATTTCTAACATTTATTTCAGTTTTATTCCAATTAACTGAAACCATTTTTAACAGTTTTAACTTAAATGCTATCATACATTTACAAAACCAGGGATTTTATTTCCTAATGATATTGGAACAGCATTCTTTGCTCAGAAAGAACTGACACATAATCTGACAACAAATATATAGCTGATTATGACAAGTACATTTCAATGAAGCAGTTGGTCTTTTTCGCAACCTTCTGTCACAAAAGCTGACACAGCATAGGAACATGTTGGGTTCCTCTACACATTTTAAGTCAGGTCTCAGGACTGAGCATAAGGAGAGGTGCTGCTTTTTCTCACTCATGACATCCAATCCACAACCATCCCCCACATGAGATACTCAGTGAGAATATCCAAATGTATCCAAGCAGCCAAATTTTGGTAACAAAAATCAGATGAAGAAGAGGCAAGGGAACTGAACATTTCGCAGGCTGATTAAGTGATAAATGCAACAATGACTCCCCAAATGGTATTACGATACCCTGCGTGAACAAAAAATTGTCCTGAAAAGGAAATGACCTTGAATGTTCCTGCATATATAAAGAATACAGATGTACTATAACCTACTTGTATCGTCTTTCAGCTTGGTCCCATATTACACCATCAGATAATACAGGAACCCCTTACACAGCTCTTCAAGGTAATTCCTAAATGATATATTCATACAGCAGGTCCATTCAATGCTTAAAAAAGCACCCTAAAAAGAGCCAATGACCAGACCACATGGCACAACAGAAGACCATCAAAGTCTATGGCAGACTGCACTGGTCTTCCTGCACTCATGACTTAAAGTACATTGGCTGCGTCTTCTCCTTTCATGTGTGAGGGATAAGTGTGCTGTTGGATGGTTGCAGTGCAAATGGCCATTCTCACAGCCCAGAAGACTGAGCCTCCTTGCCACCCACTCCCACCTGCTCCCTTTGCTATTTTCTCAAGCAGACTGCTTTCTTCTGGCTAGGTCGCTACCATCTGTACTGGCACATACATTGAGTCAACGTTACATAAGTTCACATTCATCTGGCGATTTTTTTATATACATTTTGGGGTCCCCCCCCCCTGCTGTGTAGCCAAGTTAGCATTCAGCTTTGATTCAAGTGATGGATGACTTTCTTTGATGTGGTGAATTGGGAGATACATTCAGAATTGTACAAGCAACTTGTCAGGAAGCATAAAGCTAGTATTTACCTCACAAATTTCTCTGTAAGATTTTTGACGAAATCATAGATCTGATTCCAGTCGGTCGAAACACTCCCAGATCTGTAAGGAAGCACATGAAAAACAAAGTCAGCACTAAAGAAAAACCAGCTTGAGGCAATTATATTTAAACCCTTAAGTGAAATGTCCCCATCTGGGTATTGTAAGAGTTTTGCTGTTGATTACTTTGTGGCAAACAAGCTGCTGAGTCCGTTACACTTCAGGGTTAACATGGTCTCAGTGAAATGATGTCTATCTATAATGGGCTAAGGACAGACCTTGTGCTAGAACAACAACATACAGTATGAGTCAAGGCACTTCATTATAACTACAGACCACTTCAATTCCCAGTAGCACTCAGTCCTTAAACCATTGCATCATTCCAACACCAAACATCAAACTAGCGGGTCAGTGGTGGACGCCCAGTTTATACACAACAGCAAATGAGACAGACAAACTGCACCAAAAACATGATATATAAATTACTGTTGATTACAAATAAAAATTTACTGTAAAAAAAATGGTAGTATTGTGAAATACGATTATAATTGAAAAGGAATGTTTTTCGATTGCACTATATTTTACAATTTATTCCTGTGATGGAAAATCTGAATTTTCAGCAGCCATTATTCCAGTCTTCAGTGTCACAGAAATCCTTCAGAAATCATTCAGTTTAATATTTTTGGGGAATTCTCGGAAGAAAAGAAGAGTACAAGAGAACAAAATTTACTTGAAATAGTCATCCCTTGTGACATTTTAATTGTATTTGCTGTCACCCTCTATCTATTTAATGCTTCATTTTTGAATAAATTCATTTCTTTTGTATAAAAATCTCACTGATGCCAGACTTTTGAATGGTAGTGTAATTCCAGAACAGAAAATGTTATTGCCCATTAACAAGACTGTTGGTAGATAACAAAAGTGGCACATATTAACTGGCCAGGCTAACATCGTTATTAAGCAATGCTGATAATCTCTAAATTGTCAAATATTAGCCTATTAACTAGCCTGGCTGAATAAAACAAATAATTTTTACATTTTAAGATTTTAGCAGATAAACAAGATGAAAACATCCAACAAAGCATAAAATGTATTGTCATTTTCTTGAACAGAAAGAAAACTATAAGCATTTACAATTATTCTGTGGGTTTATATGAGCTATTATGTCAATTTATTGTTCTTATTGGCTCTTATTACAAGGATGCTAACACTTCTGTTTGGTATAGTGTTCAAATCATGTTAAACTGGCAAGTAATGGGACAGGTAACAGAGAACACACAACTTTTGCCAAGCTAGAACTCCAAAGCCAAAAAGGTCTATAGCAAATACAAAGAACACCACACAAATCAACATCAAATGAAGCTGTGGTATAATGAATGCCTAGCCAGAATGCAACTGTATACATACATACTGCGATGATTTCATAATCATTTTGAGTTCTATTCCATTATTGCAAAATATGTACACAACACGATCCATTAATCAATTCAAGTGGAAGTGGACTTCTGCGACATTAACCTCAATGCAACGCAGTGTCTTTAATGAGAAAAGTGTATAAAATATGCCCTTGATGTAATAGCTACAAGGTAATTTAACTAATAATTATAGTCCACTGCATGTGCTGAGAACATAAAACACAAGCGATAGGTAATTAAAAAATCATTTTTTTATGCATTGTCTTCTTCCTTGTCTCAAGCCAAGGTCAGAGAATCTAGATAAGCATTAGTGGGACCATCAGAGAACATCAAACCACATCCAGTAAGAGAAACGGTCTGGACCAGTTAAGGGAAGTTTGATTTCCGACAATTGAGGCCGGATCTGCTGGTCTTGACCAGTCATTATGCATGGCTGAGTCTGTGCTGCTCTAAGATCTTCAAAAAGTGGAAAGAGCATATCTGTGCCATCATCCTGTAATATTCCCGGACAGGATGGAGGACTGCACTGAGGCCAACAAAAGATTCTCAAAGGAGTGCAAGTTAATATGAAACAGTACACATGCAGATGAAAGACAGACAGTTAAATAGACGTATATACAGATATGTAGACAGAAAAGAGGTACGGATAGTCTTCTTGAACTTGTGCACATCAATTAGATACACAAAAAGAGAATAGATAGATAGATAGATAGATAGATACCCCACTCTTAAAAATAAAGGTGCTTCACGATGCCATGGAAGAACCTTTTTGTCTAAATGGTTCCATAAAGAACCTTTAACATCTGAAGAACCTTTCTGTTTCACAAAAGGTTCTTTGGGGCGAAAGAAGGTTCTTCAGATTATAAAAAGGTAAGAAAGAGATGGTTCCTTAAAGAACCTTTGACTGAATGGTTCTTTGTGGAACCAAAAATGGTTCTTCTATGGCATTGCTTGAAGAACCTTTTGAAGCACCTTTATTTTGCAATCACCAATCTCCCTGTACAAAACTGCTTGTGTCTCAAGTCTCAAAAGGCTTTTATTTCAGCTAAGTGTCTTGTTGTGTGGCTTCTGAACGATGCTGGTCGCCAGCAGTGTCTGGCACAGATGTAAAATCAGGTCAAACTGTAGAATAGCTGACACAGTTATTGGACGCTATTCACACCTTAACCTACAAACACGAGTTTGGTGTGATGTAAAAGACATACATCATTATAAACAGTAACTCTCTGCGTTATATACATATATATTGTCTTGATTACTTTTAATTCAGAGGAACATCAAAACTTGCGAGTACTTACCGGTCCAAAACAAAGTAAAGGTCGTATGCTCCGTGACAAGAAGAGGTTTCTGCTTTAAAAGTTGAAAAACATAAACAGAAGAAAAGCGTCACCGTGGTCGCCACGGTCCAGAGAGTTTTCTTTGTCATGACGAAGAGTTTTGCATCCGCGGTATAAAATAATAAAAGTGGACCTAAAACCGACTTGAATGGCGTTTTCTTATATGAAGTGGCATAAAAGCAAAGTCAAGTTCAAAACAACGGCGCTGTGTCCCCCGGTCTGGCGCAACATGATCCAATTTAAAGCGTTGCAGAAAAGTTCAACATCTTCCTGTGAAACATAGGATATGCAACGTCACTACATCTGATTTCTTCACTTATCCGTTTCACGCCACCCCTAAAACAAACTGGCCGGTGTCGGTTTTTGCGAGTGATGACAACAAAAAGCGAAGTTGTTTGAAAAGTTCCTTGCAAGATTGGGTACTTCACCCAGTTTTTGGTGCGCATGCGCGTCCGCCCAGATGTGCAACAGGGTTTTGATGTCAAAATGCCGTTTGGCTCGCGCACACACCCAGCAGCTGCGATGCATTAACAGGATGTGTGTTTGAATAGGACTATAAAAGAAACAGTGCTTCTTTTTTTCTCGTTGATTCAAACGCGAGAATTCTATTTGGTAGGGTTAACAGTGGCTGCATTTTGATAGCAGACTGTAAACTGACAAGCCCTGTACTCCTGTATGTGGCAAGATATGGCCTTGAGTCATGTTTTGTGTGATCTGCGTGGGGAATTTTTTTTTATGTGCGTTAAATAAGCCATGAAGGTAATATATTAACACCAAGCTGTATTGGGCAATACTAGAAAGCACGCGATTATAACGATTATTTATCCACAGACAATTCAGTGACTCATCAAGGGATATTGTGGTTGTAAAAAACCAAGCAGAGATAAACTGGTTACGTTAAGTTTCTACTGAAACACAAGCCCTGGCCTAAAACCACTTCTTAAGAAACTTGAAAGTTATTTTCTTCACAGCATGATATGTGCCTTTGATTTACATAGGCCTATTTATGTTTTTATATATTTTTAATGTATTAATCAAGTTTCTCTAAGTGTCATTTTATTATTAAAATGGTGTTTGACTAAGATAGAAGATCCAAAGAAAAGTCTCTAGGTCAGAAACGTGTATTATTATGAATATTATATTAATATTCTTTTTCTCCAGCATGTAGGGGTGTTTCTTTTTCTTTATTATTATTATTATTGTTGTTGTTTCTTTGGATTAGCTGTCTGTTTGTGTATTTAATGCAGAACAACTGATAAATAATTAAATGTAAATATAATAATAATAGTGTTTCTGAGAACTTTTATTTGGGGGTTTGTTATCGGGACAGAGAATTGTTTCATTCGTCTGCTTTTCCACTGTACCATGACAGGACACATTTAATTAAGTTCCATTCACATTTTTAATTGCTATAATTACCAGCATCAATGCAAATACATTTTTGTTTTGCATTTCCTTTGATTACAACTTTTGAAAACTAATGTAATGTAATGATGGAGTTACGCTAAATGCAATATATAATAACATGCCTTGAGTAGCAGAAACCATCATAAGCCACCATGAATTTTTAATAAGGCTGTGAATCAAACACAGTCAAATATTCATAATTAGCTTGGATTATACCGATAATTGTCATATATCCAGATGATGGATCTGAAGTGGTATGGTAGTGTAAACACTGTTTGTGTTTTACATGCTTGATTATGGTGATGTACTGAAGATTTCATCGGAATATTGGAAGTTCTATTCCGTTGGTTTGTCATGGACATTTTAATGGTAAGAATAATTGGAAATGCCAGGGAAAACAATTCAACTAATTGTGAAATGCATTGAGGTGTTGAAACTCATTATCAGAGGAGTCCATAACAAAAAGCAAAGGTATCTATAATTTCAGGCAACATTTTCTTTGCTCTTAAAACAGTAAACAACAGCCAAAACAATAGGTATAAAGATTCACACAGGCAAAGAAACATCTTTTTGGTATCAAACTTCTTGTTTCTATGCTGTTACGTGAAGATAATGTTTAGTAATGTCTATAATTTTAAGCGTTTACACGAGCAAAATGGAATGCAATTTGATCATATAGGCCCAAATAATTCGTAATTAGGCATTTTAAATAACCAGGTATCTGGGGCAACTTGTACTGTAAAGGCCTGTACTGATGGGGCTTTTTTTCCTGCTTTAAAATCTTTGTATAATTACTTTGTACTTTTCTCTTTTTTTGACAGCACTCCATATGTTGACCAGCCCAGCAGGAAGTCCTGGTGCTCCCTATGGCCAGTCCATCCCTAGAATGGGATATCCTGTTGGATATGCTGCGGACAGACCTCCATCAGTGTCATTCATTTCGTCAGTACCTCAGATTATCCTTCACAGAGCGTGGCTAACACTCAGCTAAGTCTGACCAGCACGTCTCCTCTTATCTCTTCTGTGCACCCTGAAAAGAGGGATGAATTGTGGCTGAATGGAGTTAATTGTTGCCATGGTTGGGCCTGTCATCTTAATGAGAGGATTCTGCAGAGTGCCTGCTCGTCCTTCCTCTTCTGCGTGGAGCAGGCGTCCGTGAACGTGCCCGAGTAGGACTGAACAGGGGAAAATCAAAGCAGACAGGCTGGGTTCATGAGGATTGACCTGTAAAAAAGACTCAATCAGAGCAGGTAAAAGATGTCGGAAGAGGAGAATGCTCGGACGTGCATGACAAGAGCGAGATACCACAACACATCCTGATCTGGCTATGGCATTTTTTTTTTTGCTTTACTCTGTTAAAAGGCTGGATAAATTACAATGTAAAATAAAATATTTATATAACAGGGAAGTCGAGGTGTCACATACACTACTGTTCAATGCAGTTAGAGTTTGTTAAGTTTTCATGTTTTCAATTTTTTTTATGCTTATGCTCACCAAGACTAAGTCAAAAATACAGTTAAATACAGTAAATAACTTTTTTCAAGTTTTATATATTTTAAAATGTAATTTATTCCAGTCATGTTGGCATAGCTGAATTTTCAGCAACCATCACTCCAGTTAATTTCTCATTATTATCAATGTTGAAAACCGGGAAACCTTTTTTCAAGATTCTTTGATGAACAGAAAGTTCAAAAGAACTTTAGCATTTATTTGGAATATAATTATTATATAAACATTATAAATGTTTTTACTGTCAATTTATGAATTCCTTCTGAAGAAAAAAAAGTTTTTTTCATACATTTCAGGTTGGGGCAAGTTGTATCATGTACTTTTATAATTTATAACTATACTATACACTACTATTAACTATTAAATTTATTGGCCAATTCTTTTTTTACATTCATTTTTTATTTTTATACATAATTTCAATTTGATACTTGTTTTGATAAATGTAAGTAATAAATTGCAGCCTAAACAAAAACTGATTTTCACAAGTAAACCTTGCGAGTAGTCACTAGAATAGAACAACTAGCCCCCGTCTCCTCTTCATAAATATATATATATATATATATATATATATATATACAGTATAATATAATATAATATAATTGCTCTTTACAGAGTTACACAAATCCATTCCAGCTCTTATCAAATAATTTGGTGAACCACTCCAGCACCAGATCTGTCACCCCTCCGCCCTGCCCAGAAAACAGCAGTTGAAAGGAGTCAGAGAACAAGCAAATTAAAATCTGTCTCTCAGCACAATTTGAATATGTCATTTCCTCTCTCTCTGTCTCTCTCTTTGTTTACTCTCTTGACAAGCAGCCTGTGCTGGCAGCTTTGTCCATCAAATGACACCTGCTTCTCCTGATTGTTTGTTCAACTTCCTGTCCAGAGCTCTGTAGATAAATGTCAGTGTTGTACTCCAGCTATCTTTACTTCTTTCATCTCCATCACATCACAAAAATGTCTTATAGGCACTAGTAGATCAACAAAAGGAATAAACATGAATATTGCGGCAAAGGTGTAAGGCATTTATTTCCCTCACTTGAAAATATATAGCACGCACGATAAGCAGATGCGGATGCCCAATCAATAAACAACAAATAAAACCCAATTAATAATACAGCTTCAGTCAATAAGTCATGACTGTGAGAACTCTCTTATTCACACGTAAACGGTTGTAATATCTAGAAAAATCCCTTTGGGGAAACACACTTAGCTTGCAAAGAAACAAGTTCAAAACTGACTAGCTGACGTAATACAAAACAAACAGCCATCTCTTACATGATCCAGTTACATTTGCCCTGGGCACTTTTCCACATTCTGAAATGTATAGTGCTGTCATGTCTTTGCAATCAGTTGTGTTAAAAGTTATTTTATTGAAGCCTCATTTGTGTGCATATACAGTACAACAATGTGGTGTTCTGTGCTATCAGTTCAAATAATAAAACTATCAAGCTTCCTCGGTACAGTGCACATAATATTATGTGAGATACTCTTGTCATTAATTCAACTAATTTATTTGTCAGTTCATTAACCCTAAAACAGGCAACGTGTACCACGAGATACATATTCTTTAGTCTCTTGTAGGAGGCACGAGGAAGAATTTTTCATCCAATACTGTTATCATTATCATAATTGAGGTTTTTTGGAGTATGGGGGTCACATCACTTGGTTCAAATTTTCTGTGCTCGTTTTGTCAGTTTGACCTAAAGCCAACATGTCCGCCCATGGAGCTGGACATTCAGAAAATGTTGAAAGTAGGCATATATTAATCTTACTTTTTTCAGCAAAAAAATGCAATACAACTATTAGTATTAATTGTGAACATTGTCTTGAGATGTTGTTCGTGTTGTTTTTTATCGCATTTTGAAATATGCGTATCTCCTGAGATACGTTGCCTGATTAGGGTATAAAACAAATCGCATCAAGGAGAGCAGATCCCCCTCAGTAGAAAACGCATTCCAGGGTCAGGGGCCCTTAGGGAAGAGCCTTATAGTAAAATAATGAAATAATGCTTATTTTTAGTTTAAAAATTGTGCAAATGTTAATATTTGCATGTAAAACGGATAATATTACATTTAGTTGACTACATCTTTGCATTTTTAACTAGATTTTTCTCTTGCAGGGTTTCACACAGCTCATTTTATGGTAGAATAGGAGTGTCCAACCCTGCTCCTAGAGGGCCACCATCCTGCAGCGTTTAGCTTCAACCCTGATCAAACACATCTAAAAAATCTGACAAAAGTCTTCAGGATTACATTAAAAAAAAAAAATTTGGTACATAAATTACATTATATGATTGTTTAGGGATGGTGCTAAACCGTGCAGGACAGTGGACCTCAAGGGTTGGAATTGCCCACCCCTGAGGATAAAGATGATAAAGACAGATAAAAAAAATTAAAAATTAAAAAAATGTCTATGCCTCAATTTTAGGACACTTAGACATGTCATACATGCAGCATATTTTGAATATTCCATATTTGTTTGCATCAAATACATCATAGAATTATTGATGACTTGGGCTGTTTTTTCATACCCTAAACGGGCAATGTATCCTGGGAGATACAACTCATAAAATCCAAAATATATCAAATATTACAAAACTTCTTTTGAATATGTTTTACTTAAGTCCAGATGATATAAAAAGTGACATGAAATTATTTTTTTGCTGATCATTTTCCACTCTTGCCTGTTTTAGGGTTAAGGGATCTAAACTTTGATATATAGTACACACACAAATGCATAATATACCATTTAAAAAAATCCAGTACCACAAACTGGAAAAGAAATTCCTCCTTTAAATGCAATTACTAAGGTGGTCACACATGAGTTCACATGTTGGCGAAATATCTCCTTAATAAATATGACAAGCTTGCCACCACGCATCTCCTCTGGACTCCTTGAGGTTTCTACCGCAATGTGACAAAGTCTTCAGACAGCAAGAGCCTGCGCAAGTTCCTCTCACTGTCAGCTTGCCTTGACAGCTGCCATTTTCAGTGGCCCAGCGTTGCTCCCACCGCCTGCACAATCACGCACCACGTTTGTTTTTTTTTCCACCTCATCCTTCTCAGGAGTGCAGAACAGAGGTTAGAAAAACAGCAGCGTCACTTCCGATTAGTGGAAACTAGAAGGAGACTTTCTGAAAGCCGCATCTAACTTTATTACAGGGTTGAGAAAGTAGTGCATGTTGGGACCTCCCAGTCGGATTACAGGGAAGGGTTTCTTTATCTTCATTTAAGCTCATCTCTCTTGAGGATTTGCATGTTTTGCTTTATGCTTATAGATATTAAGAAATAAAGAGACAAACCAACTGTTCTGCTTTCATTTAGCACACCAAGACAACCTGAGTGTGATTCTGAACTAGCATGAGCAACACATCACCTGCAATTATGGCTCAATGTGAGGTTCTCTTATTCATTGGAGAGTGCTGTCTGCCATGTCAGTGCACATCGCAGATGATTATATCAGTCATTTCAGCCAAGCAGAATACAAATGGCCAAAACAAGGCAGTCACAGCTGCAATGGTCACTCTTCTAGTACATCCTTCTATGTGGTGTCTGGATTGACATGCACATTTTCAGACAGATGGACATGCACACCTTTTTGTTTTTCCTTTTTTTGAGATGCCAATGAGATACTGGATGTATTTGTATGTGCAAACAACCTAGTATGCTCCATCAATGCACCAGGCATCAGTGACACAAACAACTGTTACCTTTCCAGATGTGCCTGTAGAAACATGAGGATGAGGGAACAACTGCTTTCTTTGAGCATCAAACTACGTAATTTACTATATAACACGTTAGAAACCTGCCAAGAACATAAATATTTGAGTAACTGCCTTGTTTTAGTGGTTTACAAATCTAGCCGTTTCTGATCATTTATTCCTGTATTGTCAAAGCTGAATTTTCAAAGCTTCAGTGTGTCACATGATCCTTCAGAAATCATACTGCTGTTGGGCAGTTTGACCAAAAATCTGTATCACAGTTTGTTTCAAGAATTCTGCCAGTTTCACGGTTTATAACAGCTTGATAAAACATCTGCACGAAACAAAAAATCATACGGGCTGCATGAGAATGCGTGTTCACTCTCTTACAGCAGGTGGCACTCATGGAACAGCGGACGATAGAACATTTCCTTGGTTACCGCTGTAAACAAAGCAGGGCTACACTTTTAAATACTACATTAATATGCATCATATGGAGTTAAGTTAAAAAATTAAATACCATCTAAACTTTTCTGAAGACAGTCAGTTTCCCTCAGAAATACATTCACATAACCCTGCCACCCCAATTCAGTATTCTTTGCATTCGTCTTCAGTGTCTCTGGCTTCTGTTATATGGCAATTTACAGCTGGTTATTTGCCCAGTTAAATAAATAGTTGTGTTATTAACAGTTCTCTAAGCATTAATCAGAAGTGTGTGCAGTTAACAGGGATCTCCTCTCAATTCATGACACTGTTTAAGTTGCTTAGCCATTTGTTCTGGTATGCCAGTTTTTTTAAATTCATACCGTGTGCGTAATTCAACCCGGTTTACCGTTTTAACATCGCCCAGCACTAAATCACTATAATATTTGGTACTCAAGAAAATTAGTTTTTTATTATTATCACTGTCACTGATGAAAACAGCTGTGGAATAGTGATACGCATTTTTGTGGTAACCATGGTGAATAAAAAGTTTAAAACTGCAGAATTTATTTCAATTCTGGCTTCCTTCATATCTTCATAATAGTCATCTCAGTCATCCTTTGTTTAAATATAAGAACAACAACAAGCCAGAATGTAAATGCTTTATAGTAATTTTACAAACTGACAAAAAACAAACCCAGAACAACTTATTTTTATGCGCATTTTGGAATATCGCATAGAAAATGCTGGATGGAAACGCCAAGATGCGCATAGATTCTAAAAATGCGCATAAAAAAAACGTATGTGCACAACTGAGTATAGGATAAAGTTTTTATCCGACAAGAAAAAAATGTGCAAAAACTACGATGGAAACACATTTACTGAATAAATTCCACCATGCGCATCAAAAACAACTTTCATGTGACTTTGCACGATGGGACGGGATTAAACAGTGAACCGATCTTGTTGCACAGCATCTGAAATGTTGTTTTGGTTGTTCTGAAATGCCTGAGCAAAGTCTTTAATCAAAGTATTTCTGTATAATTGTCGTACACAACTGCGTTCCAAAACAGCAGGCATCCACCTCCGTAAGCAATGACCACATTTATTGTGTTTGGTCGTACACAATAGTAGCCTAATTCATCATATATGAAAATTATTATATTAAGTGGCCTTTCCTACTTTTCTCAGTCATATTTAGTGGCAGTTTATCAGGAAGTGATTTTGTTCTCTTTGACTCGTTGGATGGAAACGGTGCTTTATTCGCAAATGTTTTATTTGATATTCCAGTTTTGCGCATAAGTTAAATTCGAATCTTTGGATGGAAGCATAGCAACGTCTTTCTGAATATCTCCCAGCTTTTTAACGTTCTATTAGAGAACGTGTCTCCCTTCTATGAGGTCACTAACCATCCATTAAATGACTGTAACACTAATAGACAACATGGATGTGTGTTGCAGAGCACCTAAACAAGATTAAATGTGAACACTTATGTGACTAGTAAAATCAGGCCAATCTCTGCAATATTTAGCTGGACATTGAGCTGCACAGCCTCAGCCCAAATTAACCTAATACAAAGCGCCACACTCTCATCCGCTCTCTCATGGACGGTAGAATGGATGCCACGCTTCAGTAGAACTTTGATAAAGCTCAGGACCAATCATTGACAAACACTGCAGTTGGTTACAGCTCGAGAAGTGTGGCAGGACTGCATTTCATTCTTAAATCAAGCTTTTTCCTAAAAAAAGGCTAAAATCATGGGAAGAATTATTAGAGCTTGGGAGAATGGGTCTGCCATTGATGGTACATATTCTATTCCATGGCCTCAATTACGAAATATTCACAACTATTAACTTTTTTTTTAATGCATTTCAGGTTTTACCAATGTGCAAAATATTCTGTGATTTTAATGGAGGTGCGGGCGCAGCTGTGATATCTACAGACCCCTCACATATCCTCTGCTCATTGTTATTTTGCCAGTTTAAACTTTGATGAACTTATTCCTAAGTTCCACTATCTACTCCCAGAGCTGAGAATCAGAAATACAGAACATTGCCTCTGTGCCGTAAAACTCCCTCAAAAACACTGGTGATCTAGGGGCCAGCCCTCAGAGTCCCACCGTTCTGTGGGTTTGCTGGCTGTGATTCACTCTGCCACGGTCGGCTCAGGCCACCAGGGTTTCAGAGGTAACCGGCTGTGCTGACAGCTTCTCCTCAAGGCATTTGCCATCAACTTACCATCTCACCCCTCTTCTGCAACATCAAACACACCTTCTAAAACACACACGCACACACACACACACACACACAACTGAAACAACAACATCAAATGTCAATACCCCTGAGTGTGCTGCTGCTATCATGGCAGAGTTTAATTTATGGAGAACAACAGCTGCATTCAGCCTTTAGTAAGCTCATAGGAAAATAGGTAAACAGTTCAAAATCACATGACAATTAAGCAATATAACATGAGTTAGAGTGCTGTTGTTGTGAATATGTGATGTTGTTGTTATACTACTTAAGTAGTCGCAATATTGCTATAAAAGGTTCAGTAACAACAGTAATGGTCTGTATCCTACAGTAACATAAAGCTGATAAAGTTAACTTTTGTGCATAACCCAGATGCATATAATGAAATATATAATGGTCAAAAGTTTGGAAGATTTTATAATGTTTTAAAATAAGTCTCTTATGCTCACCAAGGCTGCAATTATTTGGAAGTCATTATATGCAAACACAGTAACAGCAATATTGTGAAATATTATTTTGATTTAAATGAAATGTTATATGTTTTAATACATTTTCAAATGTATTTTATTCCTGTGGTGGCAAAGCTGAATTTTCAGCAGCAATGATCCGGAGAAAACAATGAGAAGTCACTCTAATGCAGATTTGGAGGTCAATTATTATCATTATTAGTGCTCAGTTATTAATAATGGTTCTTATGATTATCAGTGTTGAAAAGAGTTTCTGCAGCTTAATATTCCTGTAGGAATCATGAGCAATTTCTTTCTTTTTTTCCAAAATTGAATAATGATGAATAGAAAGTTTCCACAAAAATAATAATAGTTATGTAGGATCATGTGACACTGTAATGGCTGCTGACAATTCAGCTTTGACATAACTTGAATAAATTACTTTTTAAAATATATTAAACAGATACTTTAAATTGTAATATTTCACAATATTACTGTTTTTACTGTATTTTTCCTTAAGTAAATGTGCTTAAAACTTAAAAAAAATTGACTAGTATACATGCCTATTTTTTACATGTCTTTCTTCATAATTTACATGCTTTTCTTTCTTTCCTTTCATTATTTCTTTCTTTCCTAAAACATAAAGGCTCCTCTATTACTAAACTGACCAATCAGAAAATTAAAGTATTTTGCTTCCATTCAAAATGAGGCTGAAAAGGGGACAAGGGAAGGTAGCTAAATTAAATTTGAAATGAGACTGAAACAACAGAACCATACATACATTTGCCATAATGAACGAGTGGATGATAGGACAGAGATCATCTTCACAGGTGAGAAGATGTTACATTTTTTATAACGGTCATTGTATAGGGCACTGAATGATTTCTTCCATTGATTAGGCTACTAGCTACTGTATAACGACAAGTGACACTGCAACTCACAAGACAAAAAACACGAAAACACCTTTCAGTCGGGAGAGAGAGAAGCCGCAGCGTGTGAACGCGCCGCCATCTTGGATATGTATTACAGTATTAGATAGGAAAATAGTGTGTTAATAATGGAACAATAAAAGGACAATAGTAAACACTCAATTTTCAGTTAAAGGCAGTTCATCATTGAATTCAGTGATATCATCTAGCTCAGCTCAGTTCAGTTTAAATAGTATCTGTGCAATCAAGTCGACGATATTGCTGGAAAATAAGTGTCCCCAACTAAGCAAGCCAGAGGTGATTTTGTCAGGGATCTGAGAGATTAATGCGTCATTAATTATTACTTATTAATTATAAGACTATCTTAAAATATAAGGGCACTATCCTTTTGTACATGAGCATAATTGTAAGTAAATATAGGCCATATAAAAAAATAAACCTGCTGCAATACATATCAGTCTCCCTTAAAATATAGCCTAACTTACGAGCCGCCACTAATAAACTTGCCTTTTTAGTCGTTACTATGTCTATTTTTGCTCCGCAGACAGTTCCACGCAAAGCCACAGCAGTGTCCTTCCTGAGTGAATCAGTGTATTTGAACGAATCGTGTGAATGAATGATTCAATGAAAAACTCATGAAGTCACTTTTCGCCACCTACTAGTGTATGGATGTAACCTGTAGAAAAAGTTGACAAATCCCAAAGATTTACATCCAGACTGACTGTCTGTAACAGTGAAAAATCGTAGTGCTGTTGGACTGTGTCAGCACTTTGGAATGCCGTAGACCTCGGCCAGTCACATTTGAAGACTAAAACTAACTGTTGTACAATATGCTAATCAAATTTTATGGGCATATATATGAAATAACAAATTACAGTTAAGATTTTAGTACATGGTGTGCTATATAACATATCACTCAGTAATCCTGTCTATGGATGAAGTGGCACATTGGGCCATTCACATATCGCGTTTTTTGCGTGCTCAAGTTCGTTATTTCAAATATAGATGCGCGGCAGGCACGCTCATAATGGAAGCGACGCGGCGCTTTCTGCTTTTTTCCAAAGCGTTTGGGCGCTTGCGCTCCGGAGGCGTCTGCCGTTGCTAAGCAACCATGGCCCGCGCTCTCCATGAAGACGCAGAAGTTTCAGCAAAGGATAAATGGATTTGCAGCACTAAAAATCGCTTGCAGTAGCTCTGCTACTAAAGTTATTTAAAAATGGCTATCCCTGTACAGCTATGATCAGCTGTTCCTTCATCTTGGCTGAGCTTTCTGTTACGGGAAAGGATGAAGCTGATTGGTTAGTTCTTGTCACATGACCCGCGGTGCGCTTGCGGCATTCTGAAAAGTTGAAATGATTTTATCTCAATGCGGCGCGGAAGTGCCTGGAAAAAATGAGCGCGTCAACATTTGAAATAACGAACTTGAGCACGCAAAAAACGCGATATGTGAACTAAGACTGCTGGGGCCAGGACCAGTCCTTCACTGCCAGACATGAGCTTTCCTCTTTGTGAAGGGAGGGTGAGCATATGCCCTGGGGCCGCCCAAAACCTGGAACATTAAAACTTGCCATGGTTGCTCAGCTCAGCCATGAACCCTGAGCTAGTCTGGCAGCTTGGCTGCGAGGAAGGATCTGAAGCCTGGACGACTGGGCCTGCAGTCAGAGCCAGGGCTGGACTCACTGCCTTGCACTATGAACAGGTATCATCGATTACAAACAGAATGTCCAAATCTCCACAATTCTGCAGTGAGAGATACAGGTTTGAACAGGGGCCACAGTGCAGATGATTTCAGTGTGGGCACCAACACATTAGAGGGACTATAGAAAACTAACTTCTTGATCTTTAACTTTTTTTTTAAATTAGGAATATTTGCAAAAAAAAAGAATGTTAAAAATATTGATATTAATAATTTTCAGTCAATATCTAACATATAATGGCCAAAATGTTGGCAAATTGTGCGTGCTCATTTCCCATATTTTTATAGTTACATTTCTTTATATTTACTTTCCTTTATCATCATTGTTTAACAGTCCCTCAAGTCACTTAATCTTTAAAAATGCTAATAATTTTAATAACAGTTAAATGTAATCTTCAGACGATTTCAAAATAAATATCCATTTCTGATACAAATGCTGTTATGCATAAATGCACTTGTAGCATTTAAGTTTTACATGTTTTATTTTCTATTTCGACAAAATGTTAATATCTGCCATTTATCAATAATCAGCTATAAAAATAAATATTGGCTTATCAATATCAGATAGTATTTAAATATCAGTGAATCCCTACTTTTAATTAAAGCAATTCCATAACTTTCTGTACATGGAAAAGCAAAATTGCATAATTTATATGTACATTTCTTTATAAAAAAAAAAAGCCATAATATAAAATGGTGAAATGGCCTGAAAACCTACAAAAGTCATACCTTTTCATACAAGCCAGTACAATTTTGCCATCTCATACAAATGAGTTTTGATGAGAATGTGGGACTACATACTGTAATAAATCTCATGCTCTGGATACCAAAGCAATGTTTCCCCCCTTGAATATGCATCAGTCTCTCCTCCAGTTTACAGCAAAGCTGAATGAATGCAAAAGGCTGAAAGGTCTAAACATTGAATAAGTGCAGGGAAAGTGAGGGTGAGTGAAAGATGCGTCCCTAGCACCAGTTTCTCCTATTGCCCAAATCTTCTCTCCTCCAGCACTCACTATCTCACTCTTGATTGTGCTGTGGGAGCTGCAGAAGGACATCAGTGCACTTGTCTGAGGCAATGAAGCTTTTTCCCCCCCTCTTCCTCTCGTTCTCTCTGCACAGCCCTCGCTGTGTTTTTGGCAGTCGCAACTGACCATCATGAGCCGTGGTGCCAATTTTAGTGAAAACTGGCACATATGGCAGCTGAAGTGCCATATGCCATAACAGAATATTTTTGGCGGTTTCCTCCATTTGTATAATCACTGGATCCGATATAAAAGTGGCTCATTATTAATTATTCCTTTTACCATTTTGAACCCCTTTAAAAGAACCATTTTATGCAAGTGCAGCTCTGAGGTTCATATTAATAGGAGCATTTGGTCATTTACAAAGAGATTAAAGGGGATGGATTTGGGATTCTACCTGCGAGTCTTTTGTAAGCACTGCAAAAGCACCTGCGTTTACATGATTATGAGAAAGAGTCCCTATTTCCGCTTGTTTCCCTCTGCTCTAAACACTTGTGTACCAAGACCGCTGTATTGTCTTCCTCTTTACAGGGTTTAGACTCCTTCCTTTTCCTCTTCTGCCCTCCATTGGAAAGACCATGTTAAGTCTTCAGAATGCTCAGTGCACAGCCCTAATCAACTTCTTTCTTTCTTTCTATTACATTTAAGTGACACAGCCATATATCGTAAAGAATTTTTGGTTACACTTTTTAAGGTGTCTTTGTTACAGTATAATTATAGATTTAAGTACTGATATTAATTACTAAATGTACTTAATATATGGTTAGGGTTAGGATAAGGGTTTGGTTTAGAGTTAATTTATTGTTATTAGAATAGTAAGTACATGTAACGTGTTACAAGGACACCTTAAAATAAAGTGTTACCGAATTTTTGCATCATTTTTGATAAGCTAAATGCATAAAATGTACTTTGACTGACACTGCTGAAGAAATGAACAGTCAGGACTGAGCTTTGCAGTTTATATTGTAAAACAGTCTAAATATGTGTTCTCTTGCCAATATGACAACACCACAGCAGATGTAAACATGAATCAAAACATTGATAAATATGAGCCTTGTTCTTCCATCAGATGATCCCTATTGTTATCGTGACATGCCGTATATGTTGTCATCCTTAATCTCCTTTTCCTGCAAGAAAAGCAGCACAACAGCTGAATTGCTAAATAAAAAAACAGACCCTTTGTTAATTTTAATTATACTCTGACTTGCATCTGTTTGGAATACGTTCATGTTTCTCTTTCTAGCTTCTGGTAATAAAATCATATCATTCTAGACTGGCGCGTGGCATGTCTGAATGTCCAGAATGGAGTTGTTCTTAATCCTTTAGAAGCTTACAGTTCAAGATCACAATCGCTCCTTTTTCCTTAAACACAGGATTATTTTCTTACAATCAGATAGACTTTTAATACAAAAGAATATCTTAATCCCTTGTCCCTAGTTAATGATCAATAAAGTCTTTGTGAAAAAAAAAAAGTTATTTAACATCAGGGTCATGTTGAGCTGACAACTGACATTAGAGTACTACAATTACCCTCCGCACGAGGATGCCACAGAGAAATCTACTCCGTGTTACTTACACTGAGAAGGCAGTTTGCCCCAGTAAAGCACCGCTATTAACAGGGGCTATATGTTTTAGGACAATAAAGGAGGAGGAGGGGAGATTAATTCTGTCCACCGAACAGCCTCTGCCAGCCACCATGAACCTGCAGTTCATGAGCTAAGCAGATGGCTACTGATTGAGCAAGCTTTCAGAACACTGTATGGAAAAAAGAGTCCTTATCATGCTTGGCTGGACAAGTGTTTGGAGCAAGACGAGATTTACAGTTAAGACTGTGTAAATCTTTATATGTCAAAGGCCTCAGCATAAAAAAAATAAAAACCTATTTTGTGCAGGAAAGGGTTAAAAAGTCCCATAATTTGAAATGCACAATGTAAATTGCATTTAATATGTTATCTTTAATTTAAAAATATAAAAAGCTATTATTATAGAAAAAAAGACATCTTAAAAAAACTTTGTGCACAGCAAAAAGACTTTACCATATCAGTCTGAATTAGTTATACACCTAATGCACTGTTAATATTTTGTAATTTTCCATGAAGCTCTAAACTGGGAAAGAATGGTGTAACCAGAGCATTTAATTTCAATTTAGTCCTCTCTTTAAAAAGGATCATTTGAGTGTATAATATCACTGTGAAATACATATTAGTACATATATTATCATAATGGAAGATAATATAAGACAATACTTGTTGATATTTTGTCTAGTTAATGACCCTGAAAACCAGAGAGACCTCTTTAGTTAGAGAAGCTGTGTTCATTTCGAATACCGATTCATTAGAAATGCATTGAGATGATTTAAAGTACAATATAGATTATTGTCTTTAATGCCTTGCTTTCATCACATACAAAAAAAAAAAGATTGTCGATGTTGTCCTCAACAAGAAGACAATATGCAGCATTGCTGAAGCAGAAATTGTTTTACACTACATTTATTTCAGTTTCTTTCTTTTTGAAAAACTTGATGTCAATTTAACTTTGCACTAAAGTAACCAGTCGCCCACTTGTGCTCAAGGAACCAGCCACATCTTATAGAAGTCTATGACAAATGTAATATATTTTTTTCTTGAATTGGCCAGCATCTGATCAGTTTACCTTCTCTTAACCCATTTACAAACTAAAAGATTTTAATTATTAATCTCATTATTGATAATTGCACTTTACCACTTTACAATTTTTATTTATTTTGCAAAAAGCTCCAAAACGCTCTTTATATGGCAGCAACACAACATTTATCTTCTGATAAGAGCTATTCTGGGGGTACAAGCCACAAGAAAGATGAATATGTCAGCAGAAGGTAGTCTAAATCTCTCTTATCTATTATGACAGTTAATTAATTCTCTCGATCAAGGTTATGAGTTGGATGACATCCAAAAGAACTAAGTACGACCATGTCCCTGTGAACCTACCCCCAACAGACCCCATAGAGAAATCTATTGATTTGTGGAGCTTATCAAATCTTCAGACTATTAATGTTTAAAACATTTCGCCATATCGGTTAAAACACAGCGGGACTGTTGCGTACCGCCGCAGTATGTTGAAGGAAACTCTGGTGTGTGCACTTGGCTGGCTGAATACTCACTGCTGTCTCCCACAGATGTTAATACAGACATCACAGTCCAATCGAGCTGAGGTCAGGTTGAGCACGCGGGGCTCTCGTGCTTCTCTCCTCTACAGCAGGTGTGCACGCGACAAGCTTCCAGGCTCATGAGCCGGATCTCTGGCTGCAGCAAAGCGAAAGAGCACCCCAGATGCAGATAAGTATCAATAGAACAGTTTGCTAATTGTCAGTTGGCGAACCAGCACTGAGAAAAAAAGTCATGATAATTATAATACAACGACATAATGTAGAGCGGAGCTCGTTGCAAGTGGCGACATGCAGCTGTCCATTCAAAAGTCCAAGCGAAGACAGGAACCGTCCGCGATTTTAAGGAAGCTGTGGGACAAAGGCACTCAATGAACAGTAACTCAGTATCACATGGAGAAACTTTGTGTTGCCCATTTAGCTATTGGCGCGTTTGTAAATCAGCAGGGCTCAAAAGAAGTCATGAGCAAACAAACTTATTTCCCCTAACCATCATAGTTAGGCTATAGGCTATTTCAACAGGAAAAGAATGAAAAATGCTGCATAAAAATCTTTTAACCTGATGTTTTTAAATTACAATGTTTTAAAAGACAGTACATGTAATTTTACTGTAATATACAATTTTAGACAAGTTATTATAGCTAATTAATTGGAAGGGGCATTCCCAAAATTCACT
Source organism: Sinocyclocheilus anshuiensis (assembly GCF_001515605.1). Lineage (NCBI taxonomy): Eukaryota > Metazoa > Chordata > Actinopteri > Cypriniformes > Cyprinidae > Sinocyclocheilus > Sinocyclocheilus anshuiensis. The sequence continues at coordinate 215,944 of NW_015551200.1, read as the reverse complement.
GGTCAAACATCACATTTGTTTGGATTTTATTTTTGTAAAAGTTACTGGAGTTCAGGTGTTTTATATTGCATTGTATGTTGTTTAGTTGATGTTTACTGCTTTATTTTGGCGTCACATGTGTTGCCCTTGTGATGTTTGTGTGGTTAAACTGGGCTCTGTCTTTGTTATTATTGGCCACAATAGAAGTCATTATGTGCCACCTTCCATTGTGCCACCTGTGCTATTATACAGGTAACAGTAGCCTATAACAAAACGATAGCCCAAACAGACTGATATATTTATGACCTGTAAAATATCAGAATGCCATGCCGTGTGCATGTAACATCGCCACTGTATTTTTACAGTAAACGTCTGCAATCACAACGTCCAGTTTTTGACCATAAATATAACACTGTACAGCAGGCTATACATTCAAAAACAGCATAAGCACCATCTTTTGAATACAATTCTAACATTAAAATGAATTAAAATCAAATACAAAAACAAATTAGTGAATGTTCTTTGCTTTACAGTGTATGAAAATATGAATTATGAAATATGCATCTGTTTTAGTGACTGCGGTGCACTTTATGTTTCAGCATAGATACCCTGCATCTACTAGCTAACTGTCGGCGACCGAAGAGTTAAAGGGAGGAGACGAAGCGTGTCACGCCTCATTGGGCAGATTATGTGCAGCAAACAAAAAGTGTGTATGTGGGTGCCACTCAGTCAGTGTATCGACCCCATCTGCACGCCTCTCTGCGCTCGCGAGTCATAAGACGGTCGGCAACACTGTCACTTTCAACAGACGGGGAAATGTACTGACTGCACGGACTTCATCGGAGACGCTGAACACATACTTGAAGATATATTGACGGCAATTGTGAAATTTTGTGGATTATTTTATCCTAGTACCATGGTGAGTAATGACAATTTTGCAATAAAAACAGCCCGGAGGCTAGTAATACACGGGGCTGTATGCAGCACCCTAACAGCATCCTCGCAACATGCAAAGCTCGCAGATGGTAGACCATAGAGGGAAACTGGCTACACATCATAAAGTCATCAAGTTGGAATAACAACAAGCCCGCAGATAAAAAGCGCAATAAATTTTAGCCTGAAATAGGAGGTCAATGGGTTCGTCTCCTCTGTTTTAGAAATGCGCATATATTCATGGGTCTATTATAGTATTTAGTTGAATTGCATATTCATTGGGTCCTTTGTGTGATTCTCAGGAGTGAGACTTCGACCCCACAGCTACAAAAGGAGAGGATCGTGAAAGGAAGGGCAAAAATCACACTAAGGCTTGTTATGGATGAAGGGAACTTTAAGCATTTGTGTCTTGATAATACAATCGAGAGCCGGACGTGTCTGTTTGAAATAGCCAAGCATCTTCATCATAAATAAATTGTTATTTAAACGCTTTGCAGAATTATGTCTTTCATATTTCCACAGTTTCATTCTATTTTTTTATTAGTTGCGTCAGTGTCCTATAACCTACTTTATTTGAGCGATAAATACGAAGTAGCATTAGATAAAAACTCAAATAAAAAAAATACAGTCTGCTTTATAACCGCAGCCTGTACCACTCAGTTGAAAAACTGTAAACGTAAATGTATTTTGTAAATGTATTACGTTTTTAATAAACGTGTCTGAAAAAACAGCTGCAAAATTTAACACAATTCGAGCTGCGGTTTACCTGCTTTGCAACTAACTGCAGTAACAACATTTCCCTCCACTCTTGTCCTTGTGTAGAAATTATTTTTTTCACTTGATTTTTCTTTTTGACCTCTCCAAAAAGCTGAGAAATCATGTGAAATCCCAGCAATATGCCGCACTGTTAGTAGCCTATCTGTTAAAACTATAAAACTATTAGAAACAGACATGAGCAATATGGAACAGACTATATTAAATATATTTCCCCACCGTTTTTAAATGCTACTAAAAACAAGTTACACGAGTGAACTGCAAGTCACGCGTAACAAAATAGCTACGAGAGATTCAGCTCGTTTGTAAAAGTGCATTAGGGGTTTGGAGAAGAAAAATAATTAACTCCGCGTGCTGCCTTAATTAAAGTCTCAGAAGGAAAGTGGTGGATTATGGTAATAAGGAGACATACGTTCCTTCTTGTAGAATGGAGCTAAAAGTTAGCTGACGTGAAATCAGTGACTTTGACAGTGCTATTGAATCCATTCGATATGGTCCTCGATGGTAAAATAGACCGAACGGTCTCATAAGGCCAGATTTTCATCCTTGTCAAAGGCATGTAAAATATTTCCGACAAGTGAAAGGAAAGTCTGAAAATCTCGCACCGAGAGTTACTAATGTAATACTGTCACAGTCACGCTTTTAAATCGAAAAAATGCACTGTAAGAAATAATCTTCTTTTCGATTACTTTCTCTGCTTTTTTACAGAATTAATACAACTATTTAATTCTACGTTTACATTTTATAATATAGGCTAGATTATATCTTAAATGACATACATTACAGTATCAAAAATAACAACACTATAAAAATACCAATAACGTATGGGCCTAATTTAACAAACGAAGAAAAATAGCTTTTAAAAAACAAACAAGGCACGGGCCTAAGTAAGACTGCGTGCTTGGAGATTTTATTAAATGCTTTGTTCAGGAGATTCACTTGGAATTGCACATAAGAACTAGGAAAAATATTTAAAATATTTACATACATTTTATAATTGAGAAATAGTGATTAATGCGTGGTTCTGTTTATTCACATGAATTCACCCACACTTTTGTCTTACAGCAAATGATGGAGGAATCCAGTTCGCAGAGACTGGGCTGGGATGGCGACGCGAAAGCGATGCAGCAGTGTTTAACGGATATATTTACCAGCGTGTACACCACCTGTGACATTCCGGAAAATGCCATTTTTGGCCCATGTGTTCTGAGTCACACTTCACTGTATGACAGCATCGCCTTTATCGCTCTCAAGTCCACAGATAAACGAACGGCGCCTTACATATTCAGGGTATGGTCACGCTTTATTTCACTTCCAACAAGTCGAGAGTTTGAAATATAGGCCTAACAAATAGCCTATGTAAAACTGTGGTAGAGGAATTTTATTCTTTTGAAATAATTACTGATATGTATTTGCTGATGGTTCTAAGGTTTTAGCTAAATGTTTGAAATGTTTGCTGGATACAGGTGGACACCTCAGCTGCCAACAGTTCCTCAGAAGGTCTGATGTGGCTGAGGCTGGTTCAGTCAGCAAGAGACAGAGACGAACTGAACCTAGAGGCCTATGTGAAGAACGGCCAGCTTTTCTACAGGTCACTGAGGAGAATAGAGAAAGATGAAGAGCTGCTGGTGTGGTATGGCAAGGATCTCATTGAGCTGCTGCTGCTGAGCTCAGGCAGAAATCAAGCCAAAAGTAAAGGTACACTTTGAAGATCAACATGTGATCTAATATTTTACATTTAAAAAAAATTTAAAATAGCAGCTGTTTGTGTTTAAATATTCAGTAAATATAGTTTGATGAGTTTGCATAATATAGATTGATCAAATATTTAAAAAATGCATACACATTATACAAAGTCAATAATTTATAGCTATAAAATAATTTGTAATTGTATGATGATCATGATAATGATTGTATGAT